>NC_080075.1:27509083-27651583 GCF_949987535.1 Balaenoptera acutorostrata | reverse complement strand
CTGTGCCTCCCAGAATTCTCTCCCAGTCCCACTCCCATTAAGGCTTAATCATTTTCTAGTATGTTTGTCCCTCAGTATCTGCAAAGGATTGGGTCAAGGATCCCCTGTGAACACCAAAATCCATGGGTGCTCGAATACCTTATATATTAACAGCATAGTATTTGTGCGTAACTTATGCACATTCTCCTATATACTTTAAATCATCTCTAGATTACTCATAACAGCTAATACAATGTAAATGCTATGTAAATAGTTGTAAACATAATGCGAATGCTATGTAAACAGTTGCTGGTGCACAGCAGATTCAAGTTTTGCTTTTTGGAACTTTCTGGAGTTTTTTTTCCCAAGTATTTTCTATCTACCTTTGGTTGAATCCCCAGATGCAGAACCAGTAGATATGGAGGGCTGACAATAGGTGCTGACAGTAGAAAGTTTAGTATGATGATGTTAGCACAAGTTTGTGTCCCCAATGCACAGTGAAGCCAAACAAACCAAAATGTCGAAGTTTGGAGCAGAAAAATGTTTATTGCCGAGCCATGCAAGGAGACAGGTGGCTCATGTCACCAGAAAACCTGAGTTCCCCCAAAGGGTTTCAGCAAAACATTTTTAAAAGCCAGGTGAGGGAGGGGAGTCGCAGCGTAGGTGATCAGCTCATGCGCAATTCTCTGATTGGCTGATGGTGAGGCAACAGGGTGGTGTCACAGGGGTTAACATCATCAGTCCTTAGGCTCCAGGAGGTCTGGGGTTATGTGCTCATGGTCATCCAGTGGTTAACATCTTACATTTGATGGGGGTGTGGTTACATCTGTAAAACAAATCAGGAAATGTGCATCAAATATTGTTACCTAGGTACTTCAGAGAGGAGCTAAAGCAGAGGATATGGGGGAAGGACCTGTCTTGGGAAGGCCTTGCCCTGGGAAGTCCCCATAAGGTCCTGCTCAGTTACCACGATGGAAGAGTAAACGGTGGGAAGGACAAGAATGCTCAGGCCACTTCAAAACTCACATCCGTGGGTTATAGACTCTGGTTATGAGACCAGGGACAATAGAGGAACTACTGTTTACTGCCATTTTGAACTGGAAGTTGAAGCCACTGGATTTCTTAACTGAACTGATTCACCGGTACTAATCAAAGCCACTCATTTCTGGGGCCTTAGTCCCGACATCAGAGGCTGCAAGGGGGACAGGAGGTAGTAGTTCAGGTCTAAGTGTGATTTACCTCTGGCTTACAAATCTTTCTCCCTAACCTTGTCAGGAGCCTGACACTTCACACTTCCTTCTTATTTCTGACTTGGTCATTTTCTGAGCTCAACTTATTGAATCAGTGTTTTCACTCCCTTCCTAGTTATTTGTTACCAATTCTCCAAAGGCCATGGTTAATAACAGAATTAGATCTGGAAATTTGTCCTCAAGCAAGAATGTAACCAAGGATATCTTCTGTCAACTGCAAAATAACTATGTCTCCTGCCTATGAAAAGAGAAAAATCTCAAGATCTTCTTTTATTTCTTAGAAAGACCCAAATTCCTGGAGAAAATGAGCCAGGTTTGAGCAGACATTTTAATTTAGGTAAGAAAAATTAACCAAAGTGTATCTTGTTTCTACAAACAAGATTTGGCAGAGATGCTAATACCTTAATAACACTCTGGATATAATCCAGAGGAAAGGGGGGGGGGACTATTTATCTTGGGGACCCTGTGGTTTCCCTGACCTTTGAGGTATGATCAGGCTGCTAAATACACAAATTTGATACTTCTTAGATTAACCTTGAGCAGGAATACAGAGCAGAAAGCAGTGTGAGTGAAGAAATCCGCAGAAGAATTTTCAGCTCACTTAAGCCTAGGTATTTGCATTTCTGTTTGACAGGGGCTGCTATGTCTGCTGTGAATGGAAGGGAAAGCTGCCTTCTTCCCTCAGCCTCCCTGTAGCCTTCCTTTGTTCTGCAGCTGGAAGACTACTCAGCATATAATCTATAGGAGCCAGTGGCTGCTTGGGTGGTCCTCCAGCCCCTGCGAGCATTTGGCAGCACTAATCAATGCAGTGCTCTTGTTTATGCAGAGAGACATCTGCCCTTGATTGCCCCAATACAGACTGACAGTGTCTTCTTGTCCTGCCACTTGTGCTCCAGGAAGCTGCTGCTCATAGACAGCACCTTGCTTATGTTTATGTACTGCCCCCTCCCTGACCCCCACCACTTTTTAGCTTTACTTTTGTTGATACCTAGAGAAAACCCTTTTTGCTACTTGCAATCTGTACTCAGATGCCTTTGTAATGAGACAACACAGAAGGGCTGTGCAAACTGAAAAGCTGCACCTCTGTAGGAATCAATGTTATCCTTAACAACGTGCAATCCTTCCTACTGTCTTGCATTCCATCTCACCTCTTTTCCTGGCCAGACCTCTCTGTATCTAAGATGTTGGGTCTGGTAGTTCAGCTAGTCACTCTTGCTTCTTATTTGAAAGATGGTATCCCAATAAGTAAAGAAGAGATATGGTGTGATATGGGGTAAAGCACACAAATTTTGGAAGCATCAAAGTTGGACTTCAGACCTGACCCTACAATCCACTGTCTAGAAACTTGGTAAAGTTATTGAACCTCTGTGAACCTCATTTCCCCTATTTGTAAACTGGGACACAAATCCTTGCAATACAGGGTCATTATATTAGAGATAATCCATGTAAAGTGCCTACTAAGACATGGAACTTAGTAGGTGCTTAATAAGTGATTTCTATTATCATCACCAGCTGATTTGTATTATGTTCCTTTTCCGTGAAAACTGAAGTGTGAACGTACTTTGTATAAATTGCTAAATAAATTCTAAAATATTTTCCTAATTTTTACACATTGTAGTGTCACACACATTGTAGTGTCACACACATTATGGTAGCTTTTAATCTCTCATGGTATTCTGTGTATAACCTCTTTAAAAATAATGGCAGAATTATTTAAATGATACATGTTATAAGAAGGCTGTACATTTTGGAGGGTTATTTTGATCATTCTATTGCTAGTAATTGAATACAAGTTTATATTGCATGGTAATTTTTTTTAGTTGCAAGTGAAGGAAAATAAATTCATATATATATTTAGAATTCTATATAGAATATATATGTGTAATTATATATATTCACATAAATAAAATATTGATAGATAGATAGATGATAGATTGGTAGATCCAGAGATTAGCTCACAAAAATTTTGGAAGAGCTATGGAAACCAGGAATGAGGGTCTCAGCATCGGAAATTGTATACTCCACACTATGAGTATTGTCATTGTTCAGTTCTTATCTCTTCTCCATGTGGTGGGGACCATAGTTTACCAAGTCACCATCAACAGGGAACACATTTCTCCCCATGTCTACTTGAGTCATGTGACCACACCAGAAGGAATCACTTCACTGAACAATGGGGGCTTTTGATTGGCCAGGCATTGTCTCACTGGCTGCTTTGGTGACATGGAAGCAAAAGCTCTCAACAGAAGAAAAGGAAAGTTTGTTAGGCAGATAAATGCAGCTACCATAGCCTGTTACATTCCACCTCATGGCTGCCCAGGGCTTATACTAACCTTTATTCTTATACTCACAATACCAGAATTCCCAATGTAACAACTGTCTCATGTGAAATCACATACACATTCACCACCATCCCCTGAAAAGGAGATCACCCCAAATCACATCCAGTTCCTCATCTAGCTCTAAGATTAAGACCCCTAGGTGATGGGTATAGTCTGGTTATGGCTTCTTTTTGTCTGCCACTTTATGGCTAATTCATAAATTTAATCATCCCAACTCAGTGAATAACCAATAGTGGAGAGAAAGCAGGAAAACCCTAACAGGAGCTCCCATCTATGAAGGGGGAAACAGAAAATGCATGATCTGTGCCAGACTGGATCAAAACATACCCTCTCCTCCTGTGCCTGGTCCCTGAACTCTCATCCTGGTGAAGTTTCCCATATATATTTGACTTCTAGGACTATGATTAAGAAACATGGATGGAAGATTCCTCTTCAGGGGGCTGCTTCAACAGTCCCCTCGCTGTTGATTTTGGAGCCTGGGAATTGTTTTAGGAGTTGAGTATCATGGGCTTTTTTTCTAAGCTGGGTTTTCTTTGTCAGTTTAACTCGCCCTCATAGATCCTGGATTACTGGTCACAGAGAAAGTTCAGCTGCATTCTAATCTCTTTCTGCTCCTATCAAATGTGTCAACTTGGACAAGAGCTTTTTTCTTGAAGGATCTTCCTGAAGGCCAGAAGTAAAATTTAATTAGTTTACCTTTAAGATCAAAACTATTGTTATAGCACTGTAAGAACTAAAGCTTTAAGCCTCTTTTTAGTAGCTTTCCTATCTTCCATTCTTTCCGGGCCCCTCCCCAGGACCACATATAGGACACCATGTCCAAAAACTAAAGGGTGATGTGGGGCTCAACAGGGCCTCAGCTCCACACCCAGCATCCATTCTGATTGGTGGGCCTAGGGATACACCTGTTGTTAACCCTATCGTGAATAGCACCCTTTCTGGAAGCCACAAGAAGTAGCCAATATCCCTTAATAATGCAACATTTTCTGCCAAGTCCCATGGAGTTTTATGTGAGCTACATGATCTGAATCCCAAAAAACTGTTGAATCCCAGTAAACAGCTAAGAGTTTAACCATTTTTTTTTCTATAGTGCATTAAATGGATCTGAGACAGAATAGAGTGAACCACGCTGCATGCTTTGAGTAATCCAGGTTTAATATTTAAGGTCTGTCATATGAACTCTTACTTCAGGTTCAAAACTGTGTATTAATTAGTGTTTTTAATTGTAAGTAACATAAAGCAACTCTGTCCAGTTTAGGCATAAAGCAATACTTATTGGAAAGGTGAAGATAGTTTTCAGGTACTGAAAAAATAAGAAAATGAAGTTTTTAATAACATGCCAGAAAATTTGTATTCAAAGGAATGTTGAATTTTAACACGGTCACTTTGAAAGACTTTGTATTTATTCCAACCATACCATCATTGCTCAGACTTTATTTTTAAACTAACCTTGAATTGCTTTCAGAATATACATCATATTCCTTTGACTATCTGAATTATGCCAAACTTTTGTCCTTTAAAAGTGGATTTGATTTTCTTAGAAAATCATTTGAAATCGTATCTACTGAGATGACTTATCAAAGTGAGTAATACTGGTTTAAGTAATATTTTTTTTAAGTTTCTTTTGTGACAGAGACTGGAAAGTAGAGGAAAATTTTTCTCCCCTTAATATTGTTGCTGAAATCTAGACTTCTGTACACTGGTGCTGAATAGAAATACAGAGACAGAATTTAGGAGGAAAGAAAAAGAGTGGCTTTATTTCTTTGCCAGACAAAGAGGGAACACAGCAGGCTAGTGCCTCCAAAAATGGTGTCCCCCTTGGAGAGGGTAGTGAGAAGTTTTTATAGTAATGGTTCAAAGAAGGAGTTATCAGCTCATAGACATTTTTCTGATTGGTTAGTGGTAAGGTAAGTCACCATCATCAACCTTTAGTCAGCATCATCAACCTTTAGGTTCCAACTGGTCTGGGGTCTATGTGCTTGTGGGCAGCATACCATCATTAATTGTTAACTTTTCCTACCTGGAGGTGGTTTCAGCATCTGCAAAACAACTCAAAGATATTGTTGTGTGTGTCCTTGATGGGGAACCAGGACCTTGCCTCAAGGCTGAACACTGTTTCTCTTGACTTTGTTTCTCCCTTGTCTCATATCCCCTCCCTTCCATAATTAACAACTGCTTGAATCTGCCCTTGGAACTCAAGGAGGTCATGGAGGTTAAATGAAGGCTATTTCCTGTAATCAAAGAAATGGGGGACACAGAAAACCTTGGTGCCCAGGAGCCCCACAGGGCCCTGCTCGGTATCAATATTACCTTAATATTCTTCATCTGGTGAATTGCTATCAGGTTGATGATAATTGGTTACTAATTGTCTGACAATCACCAGCCAATTGTAGCTGGTCCAAATGAGAGAATGTGTGCCGAGGAAAAAGTGAATTCAGAGTACAGGCTCAAATAGGCATAGTAAACTGACCCGAGAAATAGGAAAGGAAGTTATTAAGGGAAATAACTAAGGACCATAATTCTGCCTAAGACATCAATTTAACCAGAAGATAGAGAAGTTGGGAATGTGTTGTTTTGAGAGCATATGGTTATGGCAGAAATGGCTTGGGAATAAAGTAAACCTGAATTCAAATCCTGACTTCTCCCCAGTTTCCAACAGCTGCATCTGATTTCCCTGATGGCTGCTGCCTTCTCTCTGCCAGCCTCTGGAGTAGACAGGTTGACTCATTGGCACTCAGTAGGGGCTTCTTTGTTCCCACAGAGTGTTAAATCGCAGATGTTGATACTGAGCAGGACCCTTTGGGGATCCTGGGCACAAAATATTTCTGTGTCCCCCATTTCTTTGATTACAAGAAATAACCTTCATTCAGCCTCCATGACGTTCCCTGAGTTCCAAATGGGCAGGTTCAAGCAGTTGTTAATTATGGAAGGGAGGGGATACGAGACAAGGGAGAAACAAAGTCAAGAGAAACAGTGTTCAGCTTTGAGGCAAGGTCCGGTTCCCGATCAAGGACACACACAACAATATCTTTGAGTTGTTTTGCAGATGCTGAAACCACCTCCAGGTAGGAAAAGTTAACAATTAATGATGGTATGCTGCCCACAAGCACATAGACCCCAGACCAGTTGGAACCTGAAGGTTGATGATGCTGACTCCTACTTACCTCACCACCAACCAAACATAAGAATGCCCACAAGCTGATCACACCCTCTTTGAACCATTACTATAAAACATCTCACTACCCTCTCCATGTTGGGACACACAGTTTTGAGGGCAATAGCTCGCTGTAGCTCCCTTTGCCTGGCAAAGCAATAAAGCTATACTTTTTTGCTTCACCCAAAATTCTGTCTCTGAGATTTAACTTTGAGACAGGGTATAGAGGCCAGATTTGACTTCAAATTGGTGCCCAAAGTGGGGATGACTTGGGGACGGCCCCTGGAAGATCCTCTGGCTTGATCGGACACTCCAAGCTTTTCTCCAAACCAGCCTCTTCGAGAGAGCGGAGGGTAGGAGAATTCCTTTAGAGGCCAGATGCCTGGGATCCTTGCCTGAAAAGGTGGAGCCCTGGTCATACCCAGTCCTGGTAGTCTGAACTCCAAGACAGGAGTGGGCAGCAGAAGAGGGCCCATCCTAGCAGCTGCCAAGGTCACTTTTGCCTTGAGGACACTCCCTTCTTCCTCCTGCCTCAGTCAGCCTGAACTTCCTACTCCAAGGGATTATTTTGGGGAAGGAGAAAGATAGTGTCTGAAGTCGTGACACCTCTGCCAGAATCTGGGTAAGTCCCCAGGATTGCACTCCCAGGCTCCTTTGATCTTGTCCATCTGAGGAATTTTAGGTTCTGTCTGGGGAACATTTGATTCCCTTATGGGGATTCTTCATTTTGGAAATCCCGTTTGTAAGGTGCCACTTGGTCATGGACTTAGTGGGACTTGGAAGCGGCCACTCTGAGCTTTGTGCTGTCTGTTTTTCTTTTTTGTTTTTTTCTGGCATAAGGCTTCTGTCTGCTGGTGAGGGTTCTGGTTTGTTTTCATCCATGCATGAGTGTTTATTCGCATGTTTTTCTATCAGATATGGGAAGTGCTTCTTCAGTTCCATCTGATAGCTTCCTGGGGAAAATTATGGCAGACTGGTCGACCTATAGCTATGAACCTAAGACTAAAAAGAATGAGATTCTATTGTAATTCTGTTTGGCCAATGTATAGTCTTAAAAGTGAGGAGAGGTGTCCTTCACATGGTAGCCTAAATTATTAACTTCAGCTAGAGCTGTATTGTCACAGGAATAGAAAGGCTGGGAATTCTCTCCACTCTATCTGGGCTAGCTACCCTGGGCTCACTCCCTTGTGGGAACTGAGCCACTCTGGGCTCCCTGATAGCCAACTGTGAGTTTATTCTCTTTCAGGAACTGAGCAAATCTGTTTGGAAACCATTGTCTGGGAATAGAAATGGAATTTTTAAACTATACCTCCTCTGATTTTCTGTCTGTGCAGCCATACCTTATCTGTTGTTTGTATTTTTGTGTGTATTGTTTTGGGGTGAGCCACTCAGGCTTGTGCAGGATGGGAAAATTCTACCCATTCACTGCAAGCCACTTTGAGTCTCAGTTTGGGAGTGCAAATGAAATCTCTGGGCTACACCGTGTCCGATACTTTGTTTGTGGGACCATGTTTGTTGTTTGTATGTACATGTGTCAGTACTTACATTGGTTGACTGGTTGAGACCTCTTTGGGAAATAACAGGGCCCTGCTCGGTACCAATGTTAAGAGACTGAGCATAGTGTTCAAACTCTGACCCCTGGAATCTTCTGGTTTGTCAATTTACACTCAGATAACTTTTAATTTTATTAATTTTTATTTTTTTCTTTTAACATCTTTATTGGAGTATAATTGCTTTACAATGGTGTGTTAGTTTCTGCTTTATAACAAAGTGAATCAGTTATACATATACATATGTTCCCATATCTCTTCCCTCTTGCATCTCCCTCCCTCTCACCCTCCCTATCCCACACCTCTAGGTGGTCACAATTACAGAGCTGATCTCCCTGTGCTATGCGGTTGCTTCCCACTGGCTATCTATTTTACACTTGGTAACGTATATATGTCCATGCCACTCTCTCACTTTGTCACATCTTACCCTTCCTCCTCCCCATATCCTCAAGTCCATTCTCTAGTAGGTCTGTATCTTTATTCCCATCTTACCACTAGGTTCTTCATGACCTTTTTTTTTTTCCCCTTAGATTCCATATATATGTGTTAGCGTACTGTATTTATTTTTCTCTTTCTGACTTACTTCACTCTGTATGACAGACTCTAACTCCATCCACCTCACTACAAATAAATCCATTTCGTTTATTTTTATGGTTGAGTAATATTCCATTGTATATATGTGCCACATCTTCTTTATCCATTCATCCGATGATGGACACTTTGGTTGCTTCCATGTCCTGGCTATTGTAAATAGAGCTGCAATGAACATTTTGGTACATGACTCTTTTTGAATTATGGTTTTCTCAGAGTATATGCCCAGTAGTGGGATTGCTGGGTCATATGGTAGTTCTATTTTTAGTATTTTAAGGAACCTCCATACTGTTCTCCATAGTGGCTGTATCAATTTACATTCCCACCAACAGTGTAAGAGTGTTCCCTTTTCTCCACACCCTCTCCAGCATTTATTGTTTCTAGATTTTTTTAAATTTATTTTTTAATCAGTCATCAATTTTATACACATCAGAACACTCTATGACATAAATCACAGCAAGATCCTTTTTGACCCAGCTCCTAAAGAAATGGAAATAAAAACAAAAATAAACAAATGGGACCTAATGAAACTTAAAAGCTTCTGCACAGCAAAGGAAACCATAAACAAGACCAAAAGACAACCCTCAGAATGGGAGAAAATATTTGCAAATGAAGCAACTGACAAAGGATTAATCTCCAAAATTAACAAGCAGCTCATGCAGCTTAATAACAAAAAAACAAACAATCCAACCCAAAAATGGGCAGAAGACCTAAATAGACATTTCTCCAAAGAAGATATACAGATTGTCAACAAACACATGAAAGAATGCTCAACATCATTAATCATTAGAGAAAGGCAAATCAAAACTACAATGAGATATCATCTCACACCGGTCAGAATGGCCATCATCAAAAAATCTAGAAACATTGATCTATGTTTCCGTTTTTGTGCCAATATCATACTCTCTTGATTAATGTAGCTTTGTAGTATAGTCTGAAGTCAGGGAGCCTGATTCCTCCAGCTCCATATTTTGTTCTCAAGATTGCTTTGGCTATTTGGGGCCTTTTGTGTTTCCATACAAATTGTGAAATTTTTTGTTCTAGTTCTGTGAAAAATGCCAGTGGTAGTTTGATAGGGATTGCATTGAATCTGTAGATTGCTTTGGGTAGTAGAGTCATTTTCACAATATTGATTCTTCCAATCCAAAAACATGGTATATCTCTCCATCTATTTGTGTCATCTTTAATTTCTTTCATCAGTGTCTTATAATTTTCTGCATACAGGTCTTTTGTCTCCTTAGGTAGGTTTATTCCTAGATATTTTATTCTTTTTGTTGCAATGGCAAATGGGAGTGTTTTCTTAATTTTACTTTCAGATTTTTCATCATTAATGGATAGGAATGCAAGAGATTTCTGTGCATTAATTTTGTATCCTGCTACTTTACCAAATTCATTGATTAGCTCTAGTAGTTTTCTGATAGCATCTTTAGGATTCTCTACGTATAGTATCATGTCATCTGCAAAGAGTGACAGCTTTACTTCTTCTTTTCTGATTTGGATTCCTTTTATTTCTTTTTCTTCTCTGATTGCTGTGGCTAACACTTCCAAAACTATGTTGAATAATAGTGGTGAGAGTGGGCAACCTTGTCTTGTTCCTGATCTTAGTGGAAATGGTTTCAGTTTTTCACCATTGAGGATGATGTTGGCTGTGGGTTTGTCATATATGGCCTTTATTATGTTGAGGAAAGTTCCCTCTATGCCTACTTTCTGCAGGGCTTTTATCATAAATGGGTGTTGAATTCCTTCGAAAGCTTTCTCTGCATCTACTGAGATAATCATATATTTTTTCTCCTTCAATTTGTTAATATGGTGTATCACGTTGATTGATCTGCATATATTGAAGAATCCTCGCATTCCTGGAATAAACCCCACTTGATCATGGTATATGATCCATTTAACGTGCTGTTGGATTCTGTTTGCTAGTATTTTGTTGAGGATTTTTGCATCTATGTTCATCAGTGATATTGGCCTGTAGTTTTCTTTCTTTGTGACATATTTGTCTGGTTTTGGTATCAGGGTGATGGTGGCCTCGTAGAATGAGTTTGGAAGTGTTCCTCCCTCTGCAATATTTTGGAAGAGTTTGAGAAGGATAGGTGTTAGCTCTTCTTTAAATGTTTGATAGAATTCGCCTGTGAAGCCATCTGGTCCTGGGCTTTTCTTTGTTGGAAGATTTTTAATCACAGTTTCAATTTCAGTGCTTGTGATTGGTCTGTTCATATTTTCTATTTCTTCCTGGTTCAGTCTCAGCAGGTTGTGCATTTCTAAGAATTTGTACATTTCTTCCAGGTTTTCCATTTTATTGGCATAGAGTTGCTTGTAGTAATCTCTCATGAGCGTTTGTATTTCTGCCGTGTCAGTTGTTACTTCTACTTTTTCATTTCTAATTCTATTGATCTGAGTCTTCTCCCTTTTTCTCTTGATGAGTCTGGCTAATGGTTTATCAATTTTGTTTATCTTCTCAAAGAACCAGCTTTTAGTTTTATTGATATGTGCTATTGTTTTCTTCATTTCTTTTTCATTTATTTCTGAACTGATCTTTATGATTTCTTTCCTTCTGCTAACTTTGGGGTTTTTTTGTTCTTCTTTCTCTAATTGCTTTAGGTGCAAGGTTAGGTTGTTTATTCGAGATGTTTCCTGTTTCGTGAGGTAGGCTTGTATTGCTATAAACTTCCCTCTTAGAACTGCTTTTCCTGTGTCCCATAGGTTTTGGGTCGTCGTGTCTCCATTGTCATTTGTTTCTAGGGATTTTTGATTTCCCTTTTGATTTCTTCAGTGATCACTTCGTTATTAAGTAGTGTATTGTTTAGCCTCCATGTGTTTGTATTTTTTACAGATCTTTTCCTTTAATTCATATCTAGTCTCATAGTGTTGTGGTCAGAAAAGATCCTTGATATGATTTCAATTTTCTTAATTTTACCAAGGCTTGATTTGTGACCCAAGATATGATCTATCCTGGAAAAGGTTCCGTGAGCACTTGAGAAAAATGGGTATTCTGTTGTTTTTGGGTGGAATGTCCTATAAATATCAATTAAGTCCATCTTGTTTAATGTATCATTTAAAACTTGTGTTTCCTTATTTATTTTCATTTTGGATGATCTGTCTATTGGTGAAAGTGGGGAGTCAATGTCCCCTCCTATGATTGTGTTACTCTCGATTTCCCCTTTTATGGCTGTTAGTATTTGCCTTATATATTGATGTGCTCCTATGTTGGGTGCATAAATATTTACAATTGTTATATCTTCTTCTTGGATCAATACCTTGATCATTATATAGTGTCCTTCTTTGTCTCTTGTAAGTCTTTATTTTAAAGTCTATTTTGTCTGATATAAGAATTGCTATTCCAGCTTTCTTCTTATTTCCATTTGCATGGAATATCTTTTTCCATCCCCTCACTTTCAATCTGTATGTTTCCCTAGGTCTGAAGTAGGTCTCTTGTAGACAGCATATATACAGGTCTTGTTTTTGTATCCATTCAGCCAGTCTGTGTCTTTTGGTGGGAGCATTTATTCCATTTACATTCAAGGTAATTATCGATATGTACGCTCCTATTCCCATTTTCTTAAATGTTTTGGGTTGGTTATTGTAGGTGTATTCCTTCTCTTGTGTTTCTTGCCTAGAGTAGTTCCTTTAGTATTTGTTGTAAAGTTGGTTTGGTAGTGCTGAACTCTCTCAGCTTTTGCTTGTCTGTAAAGGTTTTAATTTCTCCATCGAATCTGAATGAGATCCTTGCTGAGTAGAGTAATCTTGGTTGTAGGTTTTTCTCCTTCATCACTTTAAATATGTCCTGCCAATCCCTTCTGGCTTGCAGGGTTTCTGCTGAAAGATCAGCTGTTAACCTTATGGGGATTCCCTTGTGTGTTATTTGTTATTTTTCCCTTGCTGCTCTTAATATGTTTTCTTTATATTTAATTTTTGATAGTTTGATTAATATGTGTCTTGCCGTGTTTCTCCTTGGATTTATCCTGTATGGGACTCTCTGTGCTTCCAGGACTTGATTAATTATTTCCTTTCCCATATTAGGGAAGTTTTCAACTAGAATCTCTTCAAATATTTTCTCAGTCCCTTTCTTTTTCTCTTCTTCTTCTGGGACCCCTGTAATTCGAATGTTGGTGCATTTAATGTTGTCCCAGAGGTCTCTGAGACTGTCCTCAGTTTTTTTCATTCTTTTTTCTTTATTCATCTCTGCAGTAGTTATTTCCACTATTTTATCTTCCAGGTCACTTATCCGTTTTTCTGCCTCAGTTATTCTGCTATTGATCCTTTCTAGAGTATTTTAAATTTCATTTATTTTGTTGTTCATCATTGCTTGGTTCCTCTTTCGTTCTTCTAGGTCCTTGTTAAATGTTTCTTGCATTTTGTCTATTCTATTTCCCAGATTTTGGATCATCTTTACTATCATTATTCTGAATTCTTTTTCAGGTAGACTGCCTATTTCCTCATCATTTATTAGGTCTGGTGTGTTTTTACCTTTCCCCTTCATTTCTTGTGTGTTTTTCTGTCTTCTCATTTTGCTTATCTTACTGTGTTTGTGGTCTCCTTTTCACAGGCTGCAGGTTCGTAGTTCCCGTTGTTTTTGGTACCTGTCCCCAGTGGCTAAGGTTGGTTCAGTGGGTTTTGTAGGCTTCCTGGTGGAGGGGACTAGTGCCTGTGTTCTGGTGGATGAGGTTGGATCTTGTGTTTCTGGTGGGCAGGTCCATGTCTGGTGGTGTGTTTTGGGGTGTCTGTGGCCTTCTTATGATTTTAGGCAGCCTCTCTGCTAATGGATGGGGCTGTGTGCATGTCTTGCTAGTTGTTTGTCATAGGGTGTGCAGCACTGTAGCTTGCTGGTCGTTGAGTGAAGCTGGGTCTTGGTGTTGAGATGGAGATCTCTGGGAGATATTTGCCATTTGGTATTACATGGAGCTGGGAGGTCTGTTGTGGACCAGTGTCCTTAAGTTGGCTCTCGTGGCTGGAGCACAAAGAGCTATTCATCCACATGGCTCAGAGTAAAAGGGAGAAAAAATAGAAAGAAAGAAAGAAAGAAAGAGGATAAAATAAAATAAAATAAGATAAGATAAAATAAAATAAACTTATTAAAATAAAAAATAATTATTAAGGACAAAAAATTTTTAAAGTAAAACATAAAAAAACACAACAACAACAAAAAAACGGACGGACAGAACCCTAGGACAAATGGTGAAAGCAAAGCTATACAGACAAAATCTCACACAGAAGCATACACATACACACTCACAAGAAGAGGAAAAGGGGAAAAAATAATATATCTTGCTCCCAAAGTCCACCTACTCAATTTGGGATGATTCGTTGTCTATTCAGGTATTCCACTAATGCAGGGTACATCAAGTTGATTGTGGAGCTTTAATCCACTGCCTCTGAGGCTGCTGGGAGAGATTTCCCTTTCTCTTCTTTGTTCGCACAGCTCCCGGGGTTTAGCTTTGGATTGGGACCTGCCTCTGTGTGTAGGTCACCTGAGGGCGTCTGTTCTTCGCTCAGACAGGATGGGGTTAAAGGAGCAGCTGCTTTGGGGGCTCTGGCTCACTCAGGCCAGGGGGAGGGAGGGGTTCGGATGCAGGGTGAGCCTGCAGCGGCAGAGGCCGGTGTGACATTGCCCCAGCCTGATGTGCGCTGTGCGTTCTCCTGGGGAAGTTGTCACTGGATCACGGGACCCTGGCAGTGGCGGGCTGCACAGGCTCCCAGGAGGGGCAGTGGATAGTGACCTGTGCTCGCACACAGGCTTCTTGGTGGCGGCAGCAGCAGCCTTAGCGTTTCATGCCCGTCTCTGGGGTCCGCGCTGATAGCCGCGGCTCGCGCCCGTCTCTGGAGCTTGTTTAGACGGTGCTCTGAATCCCCTCTCCTTGCGCACCAGGAAATAAAGAGGCAAGAAAAAGTCTCTTCCCTGTTTGGCAGCTCCAGATCTTTTCCCGGACTCCCTCCTGGCTAGCTGTGGTGCACTAACCCCTTCAGTCTGTGTTCACATCGCCAACCCCAGTCCTCTTCCTGCAATCCGACCGCAGCCCGAGCCTCAGCTCCCAGCCCCCTCCCGCCCCGGCGGGTGAACAGACGAGCCTCTCGGGCTGGTGAGTGCTGGTCAGCATCGATCCTCTGTGCGGAAACCTCTCCGCTTTGCCCACCGCACCCCTGTGGCTGCGCCCTCCTCCGTGGCTCCGAAGCTTCCCCTCTCTGCCACCCGCAGTCTCCGCCCGCTAAGGGGCTTCCTAGCGTGTTGAAAGCTTTCCTCCTTCACAGCTCCTTCTCACTGGTGCAGGTCCCGTCCCTATTCTTTTGTCTCTGTTATTTCTTTTTTCTTTTGCCCTACCCAGGTACGGGGGGAGTTTCTTGCCATTTGCGAGGTCTGACGTCTTCTGCCAGCATTCAGTGGATGTTCTGTAGGGGTAGTTCCACATGTAGATGTATTTCTGATGTATCTGTGTAGAGGAAGGTGATCTCCACATCTTACTCTTCCGCCATCTTCTCCTCTCTCCCCTTTTAATTTTTAATTATGTTTCCTATAGCAACTAATTTGCAAATATTTACTCTTTCTGCATCTTCAAATGATTCTCTTTACCTGAATTATTCTTAGGACCTTCACTTGCTAATTTTATCATATCACTGTTATATTTTAGTTAACTAATGCTTTAAGAAGCAGCTACCCACAGAATTTTAGTGGGTATTGTTTAGGGAGTGTCTGGCCCAAATTCTTGAGGTTGGCCAGAAATGTCCCTAAGGAGCTCTACTGGACTGAGATGGACTTTCTCCCCTCAAGTTGTAACTGAGCAGGACACTATGGGGCCTTCCTAGGACAGACCCCTCCCCAATATCCTCTGCTTTAGCTCCTCTCTGAAGTACCTAGATAACGTATCTGATGCACATTTCCTGAGTTGTTTTACAGATACTAAAACCCCCACCTATTGGAAGACTGTTAACCATTTGATGACCATGAGCACATAGCCCCCAGGCCTAAGGAGCCTAAGGATTGATAATGTTAACCCTTGCACCACCACTCAGTTACCTCACCATCAACCAATCAGAGAATTGTGCACAAGCTGATCACATACCCTAATCCTCCTCTCCCTCAACTGGCCTTTTAAAAAAATAGCTCCCATATGATCCAGTGATCCCACACCTGGGCATATATCTGGAGAAAACTATAATTCAAAAAGATACATGCACCCTAATGTTATTGCAGCACTATTTACAATAACCAAGACATGGAAGCAACCCAAGTGTCTATCGACAAATGAATGGATAAAGAAGATGTGTGTCTGTGTGTATACAGTATGTATAATATTTAATTGTGTGTGTATATATGTGTGTATATATACGTATATATATATATGTATATATACACTATGTATAATATCCCATTGTGTGTGTATATATGTGTGTATATATATATATATGTACACACTATGTATAATATTCCATTCTGTGTGTATATATATATATGTTGCATATATATAGCATATATATAGTGTATATATATATAATATTCTGATACACAGAATTGAATATTACTCAGCCATAAAAAAGATTGAAATAATGGCATTTGCAGCAACATGGGTGAACCTAAAGATTATCATACTAAATGAAGTAAGTCAGACAAAGACAAATATCATATGATATCACATATGTAGATCTAAAAAATGATATAAATAAACTTATTTACAAAACAGAAACAGACTCACAGACCTAGAAAACAAACTTATGGTTACCAAAGGGGAAAAGGGAGAGGGATAAATTAGGAGCTTGTGATTAACAAATACACACTACTATATATAAAATAGATAAACAACAAGGAGTTATTGTATAGTATAGAGAATTATATTCAATATCTTGTAATATCCTATAATGGAAAAGACTATGAAAAAGAAAAAAAAAATGTGTGTGTGAGTGTGTGTTTGTGTGTAACTGGATCACTTTGCTATACAACAGAAACTAACAAAGCATTGTAAAACAACTATATTTCAATTTTAAAAAATTAATTAATTTAAAAAATGCTTTGCTGAAACCCTCAGGGAGTTCTGGCTTTTTGAGCACTAGGTGTCCTGCACTCCTTGTATGTTGCCTTACAATAAACACTGCACTTTCCTTTACCAAAACCTAGTGTCAATAGATTGGCTTTACTGCACATGGGTGAATGGACCCAAGTTTGGTTCAATAACAGAGTTATCTAAAGATGGAAAAGAGTCAGCTCTAATCTGCAACTCTTGTTTTTATATATGTGATACACATATATTCATAGTTCCCAGGCTTTTCTGAGATGACTACATATCCCAGAAACAAGGGGAATAGTCAGTTCTCTTACCCGTGCCCTTTTCTCAAAGTTGGGTCTGAATGGAGATAGACATGCTGCTGTGTGGTGGGTGCAAGGGAGGGGACTGGGCCTTGGCCCCTTAGAAGGAAGTGCCCATTGTGTGGTCAGTGGTGGGCTCCCTGGGTTTCTGTCCATGGGGGTGTATGGTGGGGATGAAGTAAGGCTGGGTATATGCAGTTCAATATTGTGTTTCTCAAGCTAAACCCATTGATAAGGTAATCATTAGAAATTCTCCAGACTGTGTCATATAGATTTCTCTAATCTCCAGATTTAGTGCCTTTGCTATGTTTTCTTCCTTGAAATATGTCTCCTTGGGTATTAAAATACAATGGTGAAAGAAAGCAGTATTAGCCTATTACCACGTTATAATGCAAGATGTTAATTTCAAATGTTTCCTTTCTTTGATCTGGAGTCACTATATCTCAATTTGCTAAACATTGGTATAAAATTCAGCCAATCTGTTACCCATTTTATCTTTTAGAGCTCTCTGTTCAGAAAAGTTTTGAACTCACATCAAATTTCTTTTTAAAATAAAGGTACATGTTACATATACAAGGGTATATTGTTAAAATAAGGTATGTTGTTAAAATAATGGTACTATATTTATATATTTATTTATTTATAGAAATATTTATTTATTTATAACTGTCCATGACTCATGGACAATGACTCATGGCCACTAGGCCCACAACTGGATATCTGGATATCAATATTTTAGAGCTAACTTGATCCTTTGAAAGCAGACATGCACTGGTTTATGTATGATAAAGGTTTTTTTTCACTTGGGCATTCTGCTGCCTTTTCCCTGCTAACTTCCTAGCCTCTGCCTGAGAATTAGGTACTAAATCACAGTAATTAAAAATAACCTTTGGCTCACCATGTTTAACTCTAATGTGACCCAGTTTTCAGATGTCTGAATATTTCTTAGAGATATCTTTTGTTTATACACTAAGACATGGTTGAAAATGAGACATTCATTATACAGAGGTTGTTTTATTCTGAATAATTACAGAGCACAGGCAGATTGGAATATTTACCAGCCATGAGGCCTTTACAGTTGATCTATTACAGCGCATTTTGGATAGAGGATTTTTAAAAATCTTGTGTTCATTTAACTCATGATAAAATGGTTCCAAGACTGTTATCACAAATTTGCTCAATTCTGTTGTCATCCATTCTTGCTTGAAACCCACATAATCCTTGGGTATGAGGTACTTTTTCTTCTGGAGTAGCTCTCTTAGATTTAATTATGTGCTAGCTCATTTATCCTCTAAGCAAAAATGAGCCAAGCATCCAAAGGTCTGTCAAGCACCTTCACAATGGTCCATTAAATGAGCAAGTTCTTAGACATTAACACATCCCAGCAACAGTGTTCATGAATTAGCTCATCAAATGCCTGGCAACAGGATGAAGCCATCTGGTGAAGGATGAATTGTAATTATAACCCATACAAATGTTCCTTCTTATCAACAACAATATCATCTCCCTTATCCTTGTAATCAGTCATGAAACCCTAGAGAAGAAAAATGAAAAATAAAAGATCTGATCACCAGTGTTGTGTGTGTAAGTTGGTAGCATCCAATCACACTCAACTCTGAGTTGAAGACAAATTTAACTTATGGAAATTCCCTCAGTAATTGAAGACTAATATCTCTCAGCTCAAAGTTTTCCACATGAGATATTCCAGATCACTGTTATACCTCCTCCTCAGCAGGAAGCCCTTCAAAGATCAAGACAAGGTAGTTCAACAGTTTAACAGGAATTCCATAGAATAACCCTTCCTTAGTGCATTTGGTGGCCTTCCAGACATCCTCATGCCTACAGGAAATTGCAAGAACCACAAAACCATGCTGAAATGTGAATAACATATCAGTGATGATTTCAACAGAGCTCTAATCTGATTGCTTGTGCTGCCATTCCTGTGAAAACACTGCTCCAATCATGTGGCTAGGCAGTATGAAGATGAACCAGTGTTATGACTGGTTGTACATTGGGATTGCCTGGTGCTTGAGTTTCACTCCCAAGGCTGTTTGGTTCTGTTGTGTAGACAATGTTGACTGCTCTAAGTAGAGTTAGCAGAACAGCAACAGAAGCATCATATGGGAGCTTGTTAGATGTGCAGAATCTCAGCCCTACCTCAGACCTACGGAATCAGAATCTGAGTTTTTACAAGATCTCCAGGGGATTTGTGTGCACACTGCTGTTTGAGAATCACAAAGATAGAGTACTGCTTTCCAAAACATGCTATTCATCAGAATCAGTAGGGGAGCCCAGACTTATAATATCAGAATCTCCAAGGATGAAACCTGGAAATTTCTATTTATAATAAGTTTTCTAGGTGCTTTATATTCCACCAACCTGGCACAGACCTGTGGACAGCAGCATAGTCGAGAGTCTCTCTAATTTCCTTGATTATTAGAATCACCTGGAAGAGGATTTTTAATTTTTTTTTTTTATTTCCCAGTACACTTCCGAGAGATTCTGTTTCTGTTGGAATTTTGAGTGGGGCTTGGGGCACATGAGAATCTGCCCCCTTTCCACATACATATACGCAAAAGTAATTCTTAAATGTTGGTGTGTGACAGAGTTATCTAGAACCTCTGAAAATAAATAAAGAGAACAAACAAAGGTTATTTGTTCAGAGTTTGCTATAGTAAAGAATTTAGCCGTCGTCATTTGCATTTGGCGGAAACACAAAGGCAGGCAGGGCAGTATAAAAGGTTACAGTGGAAAAAGAAAAGATACTGGTATGCCCTGATTGAAGGTTGTTGGCACAGGGAAGTTGGAGGTCAACTAACTAGAATTGGAGCATCCTATGAGGTTAGTTAGGAGAGCATATTTGGCTTTCTTGGGTTAGTACTAACTTGGAAGCAGGGACAGAAGATGTCATGGTTTGGCGTCCTGGACTAGTTGTTGCAGAGGTTGTGGGTCAGAGCTCTATTTTTATATATAGTGGCTGATGCTGATTTGTCGGTTTGTCTCTCAACATCCACACAGAATTACTAGTAGAAAACAATGATATGAGGCCTTTACATTGATATTTTAATAAGCTCCTTAGGTTCACAAATTTGTGAACCACCCATCTAGAGATATCCTGACTTGGAGCTAACTGTTCTAATACATTTTCTAAGGTGTCAGGAAGTTTTTGCACCAAACTTAAGTCCCACATACCATTTCAGCAAGAACTTCACAGTCAGAAGACTCTTCTTGGCAGCTTCTCACCATGTATACACAGAACTTTAGCCCTATTAAGGGTGTTGGGCATAATGCTTGAACTCTAGTGATGTCAGGCATTTTATTTGGGGATGGACAGGGGAGAGAAATTATAATAAAATCATCACGATGTCTTTCAATATACCAGATGTGGAGTTCTCCACCAGATAATCATATCAGAATCTCTTAGACAGCTTTTGCAATTAGATGAAGCTTCCAGAAGGGGTTGGCTTCCCAGAAATGCCCATGTGGAAGGATGTGTACTTTGAAAAATGCACTCTATGATTCTGACATTCCTCTACTCCCCTTTGTTGAGAACCACTGATGAAGAGAATGTAATAATTCAGGGGTTCCAACTCCAACACCTACATAGGGCATGAGGGTAACACAAATTAATATGATGGGTTGCCAACTTAAGTTTTCTTATGAATCAGATCCTTGTTTGCTTATTAAACATATGGATTTTTTTCACCTGCACAAATAAACATGGTCAGTTGTTTATCTTGGGGGGAAAAAAAAACAGTTCTTAGCCTGCCTTTCATTTTCCCATTTTCAAGATTTATTTTACTATTACTAAGAAAAACAACAGCACAAGCATGATGTTAAATGACAAGTGAAACTCAACTAAAGGAAAGAGTTGTGAATGATAAGACTAGCACAGACTGGGGTAGACAACTGCTACTCAGCTTTATGCAATTAGAATTTGGGGGAAATATAGACCATTGTTTTCTTATCAAATTTTATCTTATTTTTATTTTTCAGGAAAGCTAGAAATGAGAGTTTTTATATGAAATCATCTGATCTTTAAGTGTTGGCTCAGTTTTTTTAAGACTGTGAATGTCAAACAAGCAAGTCTGATGGGCTGGACAAAGACTCCAAGACACCAAGTTTGCATCCTTGGCATTACAGTATCACTGGTAAACCGTCTTAGCAAGAGGACTTGATTTTTGCAAAGAACCAAAATATTCCCCAAACAAACACACACCAAGAGCAAGACCACATCAACCCCACCCAACCCCAGCTCCATCGATAGTTTATCATAGTGGTACTCAATCTTGCTCAACATGTGATCAGAAAGTAAAAATGTCAACCAGATCAACTCAATAAGCTTCCATTTCAATGATGAGCTAAATCTCTCTTTTCTTTCCCTTTTCTCCTCTTTATTTATAAAAACCAGTGGTTAGGCAGCCTAAATAGGGACAGTATGGGAGTAAGAAGTGACTGGTTCCTTGTCAGCACTCACTGAGGTAGCTAAATTGTTTATATCTTTTTTTAAAATTTATTTATTTTGGGCTGCTTTGGGTCTTCGTTGCTGCCTGTGGGCTTTCTCTAGTTGCGGCAAGCAGGGGCTACTCTTTGTTGTGGTGCGTGGGCTTCTCATTGCAGTGGCTTCTCTTGTTGTGGAGCATGGGCTTTAGGCATGTGGGCTTCAGTAGTTGTGGCACATGGGCTCTAGAGTGCAGGCTCAGTAGTTGTGGTGCACGGGCTTAGTTGCTCTGTGGCATGTGGGATCTTCCCAGACCAGGGATCAAACTCGTATCCCCTGCACTGGCAGGTGGATTCTTAATCCCTGCATCACCAGGGAAGACCTAAATTGTTTATATATTAAATTTAGTTTAAAATGGATGCAGAATCAGCAGCTTCTAATTCTTCTCTGGGTTAAAGAAGAAAAATGTTTACATTTCCAAGAGATTTAAGCTTTATTTGGAATCAATGTACTCACATTTGGGTCAGGATCAGGAGTTGTTGATTTTGGGAACCAGAAAGAAAGGGTGGAGAAATTTTCAAATATTTTCATGAACTCTTTCTATAAGAGATGTTGAAATTGCTGAATATTTCTAGTCTTTTCAAAATCAATCAGTGTCACCAAAGGTGGGCTGGAAAAGTGGAGGTGGTGGCTTAATGAGACTAATATTTTTGGTGGAGTATTTAATTAAAACTGATATTTTGGACAACACAGTTGATTGACTTAAGCAATATTTTGACAGGCAATATCTTTTTAAAAAATTGGTGATGCAAATCTGAATAATGATGTCAATTAATTCAGATTCCCAAGTAGTGAAATCTAGATTGGAATTTCTTTCTACAAGCCTTCATGGAAAGTTTTGGAAAAGTGTTCCTTACCATCACCTTCTCATTTTGTTTTCTATTTCTATAATGTAGTATTTAGGTTGCATGGTGCAACCCAAGGCTGCATCACTAACTCAGAGACCAAGCCAGCAGTCAGGTGAACTGCAAGTCTGAAACTGATTCATGCCTTATGTTAAGGTGATAATTTGTATTAACTAAAATCATAGTAGGCCTAATATGCAAATGACTTGCAATAAATTTCTTATTTTTTAAATATAAATGGGGTATAAAATCTTTATTAGTGGTAAATTGATCTCATCTTCATTTTAAAAAATTGAATAAATATCTGCATATAAGAAGTGCTTTGGTATGCTTCCTCAAAGTTTAATTGGTCATGGTTTCACATGATTACTCAGACGCTGGTGCTTGTTCATTACCAAGCACTGAAAATGGTGAGCCAATGAAGACTAGAATGTGGTGATAAAATGACACTGTAAGATAGTTAGGATGGACTCGAAATGCTAAAGAACAATTGAAACTGGGAAGACTCACCAAATGTGGTGGGCTGATTCCAATGAGAACCAGATATAAGTAATTAACTGGCTGTAATCAACAAGAAGAGCAAACAGAAAAGTGTTGGAAGAACAAAAACTGAGGTGAAGTTGGAGAATGTTTTCCTATCACATGAACTTTGCATTTCAAAATATGATACAAAAATGTTTGCTTTATTCAAAAGAACATCTGATCTGCTTAGCTTTTTCAATGATCATCAAGTCACAAAGGTAGAATTTTGAAGGAATTTGCTGAAACCTATAATTAGCTCTCTACTCTGTGAGGTTTTCAAGAGCTGTCACCGGCTTTCTTGGGAGTTGTAACTGAGAAAAACAAGGAGGTTGAGTGTACAGTGAAATTGTATATATAAACTTAAGTGTAATTTGTTGATATGTTATCAAGAGCTATTAAGTTCAGCCAGAATGGATTATGTTACATCAGGGTGAGCTAAAGCAGGCACATTCATTTGAAGGTGTGCCAAATTATTAGCCCACCTCAGGGACTCCATGAATTTTCTCACTGTAGTCTGGAGTTTCCTCTCAACTACTCATTCCTTTTATTTATCTCCTTCCATCCCAGTTCTACTGTCTACTGGGTTCCAAAGCTTAGACCCCATTCTCTGTGTGCCTTCTCACTTCTGTGTCAGGGTTTTGCCTGAGTTCCTCGCATCTCTAGCAAGCACTAAAATACCCATTAACCTAATGGCCTACTTCCTGCTTCCTGAAGCATATTCTGTTTCAGGTGGATGGGAGGGAGGAGCAAGAGGAGAAGGAAAAAGCCTTGAACCCAAATCTCTTTTGTGTCTCTGAGGAGTTCTAGGATTCAAGAGATTTGGGTACTTGTGAGATTAGGATTTTAGGTGTTTATTACTGATTTCTTATTTAAACTGATGTTTTCCTTATTTAATTAAGCTCTTTTTGTTCTTACTAACTTGTGTGTTACCTGCAAGGATAGAATGGGAATGAAAAATATATATCAGAAAGTTTTATCAGAGATAGCTTCCCATGTCTCTCTATTTAGGCAGGAGTTAAGTACAAACCCTGTAAATGATAGGGCCCCCATGTATCCCTGACCAAAGGTCACAGATATTTTGTCTGTCATCTGCAGTGAAGAAAGCCAGAAGCCTCTTAGATGAAGGTACTTCATGCTTACCTACAGCACTAGAGTATGCCAAAGGTAACTTGTCCACTAGCAGACAGAGACATCAGGTCAAGTCAACACAGAACTGTTGGACATAAAAAGAAATCCTTTAAACAATAGCAATCCTTTAGAAATTAAGGTATTTAATGGTTTAAATTGTTATAATGCTTTAACTCATAGCTGTCTCATGATTTTTTGTTATACAGCAAGCATGTTTCTAAGCACGTTTTGAATTTCTGAGACCCAGTTTTAAAAAACAAAAACAAAAACTAAAGGCTGATCCTTTGTAGAGACTTCTTTGTTTATTATGATTACTCTTTCATATAGAAAACAACATTCAAAATGAAACTTTTCTTTCATTTTCCTGTAGCTTCTAGTTGCTTGGTATTTATGTTATTTTCTATGCAATTTTGCAACATTTTCAGTAAACTAAACTAATTTTTCAACCTTAACTAGAGTCATTAATAATAATAAAACTCTATACTTAACTAGATTTTTAAAAACATCTTTATTGGAGTATAATTGCCTTACAATGGTGTGTTAGTTTCTGCTTTATAACAAAGTGAATCAGCTATACATATACATATATCTCCATATTTCCTCCCTCTTGCATCTCCCTCCCACCCTCCCTATCGCACCCCTCTAGGTGGTCACAAAGCACTGAGCTGATCTCCCTGTGCTATGCGGCTGCTTCCCACTAGCTATCTATTTTACATTTGGTAGTGTATATATGTCCATGCCACTCTCTCATTTTGTCCCAGCTTACCCTTCAGGAATTGGAAAATGGATTCTAAACTTGTGCTTTGGTTCTTTTCTCTTGGTTGTACAGATGGAACCAATTATTCCCTCTAGCCATGGGGAGGATCAAATTTGTCTTTACTCCTCAAACACTTCTCATTCACGTTAGGTTTGAAATTGCAGATTCTACTGGCTGCTGTAACTTCCAGGTCACTTTTCCATGGGGAAATAAAAGGAATAGGAATAATACAAAAAGCAACCTACCTCCATGTGCCCATTTATCAGGCTTGTATTTTAGGTCTTGCCCAATTGCTGTGTCTTACTCTTGTCTCTTTCCTAGAAACTAACTACTAGGCGATATTCTTACGCTACTTCTCTGTGCTGAGGATCCTGCTCAGACCTGCTTCCTCAAACAGATCTCCCATGTGTCAAGCCTAGTTCCCCTTCCACCCTTGGGAATATTCCAAAAAGGATGTCTCTGATGAAGTATTTATTTACAAGATGTTGATGCCTGAAGTCTCCCAAACAAGATTTCAATTTTAATAAAGATATCCTTACTCCAAAGGAATTTAAGGACTGTTGAGGAAATACTCTTTTCAGGGAGGCAGAGGGACCCATTATGATATCATCATTGAAAGTGTATTACACTTAACATCAATCCTTTAGTCAGTGCTCTTTCACCTAGAGTGGATACAAAGACTCCCTTGTGCATCCCTATGCACTCTCACAGACTTCCTTCTCTGACCCTCTCTACCAATAGCCATTGGTACCATTCCTCCAATACAGAGGTGGCCCTATTCCATGTTCATTAACTCGCACACTCACTCCCATTTTTTGAGCACACACTTCATTTCAGGATCATGTAAGACACTAAGAAATGGAATATGAATAAAAATAGTTCGTTCTCAAGGAGCTGTGAATAAAACAAGGGTGCAAACAAATAATCATTGCAATGTACTAAGCATCATAATAAGGCTTGGACAAAGGTTTGACTGAGGCTGGAGAGGTCAGAGAATTCTTCCCTGAGGAGCTTTCATTGCCTGCTTCACCATTATTGATTTTGTTTTTGACAGTGTTTCTTTCCAAGTAGATTATGAGGAGTTGTTTTGTCCCTCATAGTTCCTGGCACAACACTTCACGTGTACTAAGCACTCAATAAATGTTGGGCAACTTATTGAATAACCATAAATACACGTATCTTTCCCCAGCTATTCATTAACCAACTCATGAGAATCAAAGTACAGCAATGAAGTGCATAGCCCAAAGGGGCAGACTCTAATTAAAACTTCCAACCCAGACTTTGCTTGTTTAGTGCTTCAGTTTGACAACTCCCTAAGCTGTGCCACATTGCTCCCACACTGTCCACCACACACAACCACAGACAATGTACCTATATTTTTCTGACATGTTGGAATGTTGAGCAACCTGAAAATGAGAAATTGCATCTCAGATAAAACAATCTCTCATCAGCTCATCTTTCCCCCCAGGCAATTCCCCCAGGAGGTGGCTCTCTAGCATTTGTCATAAACAGAATGGAGATCATTAAAGCCGGGAAAAACCTAACAACATATCTAATTATAGATTTGAAATTGCAGAACCAAGCAGTGATGACTGGGCATGCTGTGTTTAGTTACTTCTGAACATGTTTTATTGCTTTGCTTTGCGATTCCCCATAAAAAGAAGTGATTTGTTGTATTGTCTCCAAAGGGGCAGTCAGTAGGATAGCATCCTTAGGCAGAAACAGTTTTTAAAGTTTGCTAAGTAGACTCTTTAACATAGCTGAATGGAGAGTGCAAACTTTATCAAATGAAGCAGGCAAAACGAAACTTAAGGACGTATGGAAAGAGTGACAATTTACATTTATCTCATAACTCTGTCCCCCTCTTCAAGTTCTTACAAGCCTTGAGAGAGTTGCCAATATCTCTTTAAATTTCTGGATGAAACTGAGTACTTTGGTCAGAGAAAAAATAAAAGAATAAAATCATGGTTATGGTTTCTGTCTGTACTTTGATTCTTGAAAAAAATTATGTAAACATATATGTAAAAATATATGTTTTATTCTAAGCCTTTCAATGTATTCAGAACATGAAAATCTTATAACAATGCCTATGTTGCTGTTATCAAATATAAGATGTGAAAAATTTAAAGGTCTTTAAAAAATTAATAAAACAATAACATGTTGCTTAAATCAATTATACTGATATAAATATAAAATGTAAAATTTGCTATTGGATTAAATGATCTTTCCTATAGTGTATATAGATTACTGGTAGATTAAAAATATTTTTAAATCCATAAAAATAATTCTTTTTAAAAGAACTTTTATTGTTTTATAAGACAAATCATTTTATGAGTTTTCTTTTCAAAATGTTACTAGATACTCTTGCCCTTTTTTTTCCCTTCAGAAAAATCTAAGTATGTACATTAAATTTCTAAAATCTCCCTTTAGAATTTCAACTGAAAAATATGGGTATAAATAAATTTGGGAAAAAATGTTAACTTTACAAAATTAAATCTTTTTGCTGTATTTTTAATTCCAAGTCTTTTTTTCTATTTTTATTTTATTTATATTCTTCCAGTTTTACTGAGATATAAATGACTTAAAGCACTGTATAAGTTTAAGATGTATAGCATAATAATTTGACTTACATACATCATGAAATGATTACCACAATAAGTTTAGTGAACTATCATCTATGTAGGCACAAAATAAAAGAAAAATAAAAATATATATTGTTTCCATGTGATAAGAATGCTTATAATTTACTCTCTTAACTTTCATATATAACATATATGAAACATATATAACAACTGTGTTAACTATATTAATCTTGTTGTATATTACATCCCTACTACTTATTAACCTTCTAATTGGAAGCTTGTACCTTTTGACCACCTTCATCCAGTTCCCCTTCCCCCACACCACACCTCTGGTCTGATCTCCATTTCTATGAGTTTGTTTGTTTGTTTGCTGAAGTATAATTGACCTATAACATTATGTTAGTTCCTGGTACACAACATAGTGATTCAATATTCCTATACATTACTAAATGATCACCAGGTTAATTCTAGTTAAAACAATGTCACCATACAAAAATACTATATTATTATTGACTATATTCCAAATGCTGTGCATTTCATCTCCATGACTCATTTGTGTTGTAACTGGAAGTTTGTACCTCTTAATCTAGCTCACCTAATTCATTCATCCCTCTAACCCTTCTCTCCAACAACACCTGTTTTTTCTCTGTATCTTTGACTCTGTTTCTGTTTCTGTTTTTTTATGTTTATTCATTTGACTTATTTTCTATATTCCACATATAAGTGAAATCATATGGTATTTGTCTTTCTCTGTCTGACTTATTTCATTTAGCATAATACCCTCTAGGTCCATCCATGTTGTTCCAAATGACAAGATTTCATTCTTTTTTTATGGATGAGTAGTATTCTTGTTTATATCTATGTATCTATGTATATCTCACATATTCTTTATCCATTCATCTATTGATAGGCAGCTAGGTTCCTGCCATATCTTGGCTATTGTGACTGCAGTGACAAAGGGATGCATATATTGTTTGGTATTAGTGTATTTCTTTCTTTGGAAAAATACACTGAAGTGGAACTGTTGGATCATATATTAGTTCTATTTTGAATTTTTTGAGGAACTTCATACTCTTTTCCAGAGTGGCTGCATCAAGTTACATTCCTGTCAACAGTGCAGAAGGGTTCCCTTTTCTCTACATTTTCTTCAACACTTGTTATTTGTTGTCTTTTTGATAATAGCCATTCTGACAGGTTTAAGGTGATATCTTATTGTGGTTCCAGTTTACATTTCCCTGATGATTATTGATGTTGAGCATCTTATCGTGTGTCTGTTGGTCATCTGTATGCCTTCATTGGAAAAATGTCTATTTGGGTCCTCTGCCCATTTTTTAATTGGGTTGTTCAGGTTTTTTGATGCCTGTATATTTTGTATATTAACCCCTTGTCAGACATCATTTGAAAATATTTTCTCTCATTCACTAGTCTGCCTTTTCATTTTGTTGGCAGTCTCCTGTGCTGTGCAAAAGCTTTTTAGTTTGATGTAGTCACATTTGTTTATTTTTACTTTTGTTTCCCTTGCCTGAGGAAACATATTCAAAAAGTTATTGCTAAGACTGGTTTCAAAGTGCATACTGCCTATGTTTCCTTCTAAGAGTTTTATGATTTCAGATTTTACCTTAGTTCTTTAAACCATTTTGATTTCACTTTGGTATATGGTGTAAGAAAGTAGTCCAGTTTTATTCTTTTGCATGTTGCTGTCCAGTTTCCCTACAATCATGTATTGAAGGAGCTGTTTTTTCCCCATTGTATATGCTTGCATCATTGTCATAGGTTAATTGACCATGTAACTGTGAGTTCATTTTTGAACTCTCTATTCTGTTCTATTGATCTATGTGTTTGTTTTTGTGCCAATACTATACTGTTTTGATTACTGTAGCTTTGTAGTAGAGTTTGAAATCAAGGCTCATGATATTTTCAACTTTGTTCTTCTCTCACAATATTGTTTTGCTCTTCAGGGTCTTGTTTTTCATGTAAATTTTAGAGTTATTTTGTTTAGTTCTGTGAGAATTCCATTGGTATTTTGAAAGGGTTTACATTAAATCTGTAGATTGCTTTGGGTAGTGTAGTCATTTTAATAATATTATTTATTTCAATCCATAAGTATATATATCTTTCCATTCATTCTTCTACAATTTCTTTCATCTGAGTCTTATAGCTTTCTGAGTACAGGTGTTTTACCTCTTTAGTTTTATTCTTAGGTATTTTATTATTTGTGATTTGATTGTAAATGGGATTGTTTTCTTAAATTCTCTTTCTAGTAGTTCATTATTCGTATATAGAAATGCAACAGATTTCTATATATTAATCTTGTGTCCTGCAACTTTACTAAAGTCATTTATTAGTTTCAATAGTTTTTTGTGTGTGTGTGGAGTCTTTAAGGTTTTCTATATATTCTATATGTTTTCTGTAAATAGTGGCAATTTTACTTTTTCCCTTCCCATTTTGATTCTTTTTATTTCTTTTACTTGTCTGATTGCTGTAGTGAAAATTTCCAATACTATATTAAATAGAAGTGATGAAAATGGTAATCCTTGTCTTTTTCCTAATCTTAGAGGAAAAGCTTTCAGTTTTTCACCATTGAGTAAGATGTTAGCTATGGGATTGTCTTATATAGCCTTTATTATGTTAAGGTATGTTCCCTCTAGACCCACTTTCTTGAGAGTTTTTATCATAAATGGATGTTGTGTTTTGTCGAAAGCTTTTTCTTCATCTATTGAGATGATTATATGATTTTTATTCTTCATTTGTTAATGTGGTATAGCACATGAACTAATTTGTAGATATTGAATCATCCTTGCATCCATAGGATAGACCCTACTTGCTCATGATGTATAATCCTCTTAATGTATTGTTAAATTCAGTTGCTAATATTTGATTGAGGATTTTTTATCTATGTTCATCAGTGATATTGCCCTATTTACTTTTTTGTGTGGTATCTTTGTCTGGTTTTTATGTCAGGGTGATGTCAGCCTCACAGAATGAGTTCAGAAATGTTCCTTATTCTTCCATTTTTTTTGAATAGTTTGATTAGGGGTAGGCATTAACTCTTTAAATATTTGGTGGAATTCACCCGTGAAAAACTTTCTGTTTCTACACTTTGTTTTTTGGGATTTTTATTACTGATTCAATTTCATTAGTGGTAATTGTTCTGTTCATATTTTATATTACTTTTTGATTCAATCTTGGGAGTTTGTACATTTCTATGAATGTATCCATTTCTTCTAGGTTGCCAATTTATTGGTGTATAATGTCTGTAATTGCTTATGATCCTTTGTATTTCTCTTCTGTTTGTTCTAGCTTCTTTTTCATTTATTATTTCATTTAACTCACCCACTCTTTTTCTTGATGAGTTTAGCTAAAGTTTTTTCAATTTTGTTTATCTTTCTAAAGAACCAGTTCTTAGTTTTATTGATCTTTTCTATTTTTCTTTTTTTTTTTGTTTAGTCTTCATTTCATTTATTTCTGCTCTGATCTTTATTATTTCTTCCCTTATACTAATTCTGTGTTTTGTTTGTATTCCTTTAGGTGTAAGTTTAGATTGTTTATTTGAGATTTTTCTTGTTTCCTGAGGTAGGCTATTATAAATTTCCCTCTTGGGGAAATGCCTTGCTGCATCCCATAAATTTTGGATCATTATGTTTCCATTTTCATTTGTCTCCAGGTGTTTTTTAATTAAAGTATAGTTAATTTACAATTTTATATTAGTTTCAGGTGTACAAATAGTGATTTTTATAGGTTATACTCAATTTAAATTTATTATAAAATATTGGTTATATTCCCTGTGCTGTACATTATATTTCCAGGTAGTTTTTGATTTCCACCTTGATCTCATAAGTGACTCATTGCTTGCTTATATATAGGTTAGCCTCCGTGTGTTTGTGTTTTTTGCAGTTTATTTCTTGTAGTTATTTCTAGTCCCAAACCTCTGTGGTCAGAAAAGATGCTTGATATGATTTAAATCTTCCTAATTATAAATATATATTTTTATAATAAATATATTTATAAATATTAATTTAATATTGAGATATTTTGTGGCTAATCATGTGATTTATACTAGAGAATGTTCTATGTGTACTTGAAAATAATGTGCATTCTTCTGTTTTTGGTTGAAATGTTCTGTATATATGTATTTATTTCATCTGATATAAGGTGTCATTTAATGCCAGTGTTTCCTTATTGATTTTCTCTCTGGATGTTCTGTCCATTGACATAAGTGGGATGTTAAAGTCCCCTACTATTATTGTATTACTGTAAATTTCTCACTTTATGTTTGTTAAATCTGCTTTATATATTTAGGTGCTCCTATGTTGGGTGCATACACATTTACAATTGTTATGTCTTCTTATTTGATTGATCCCTTTATCATTATGTAATGTCTTTCTTTGTCTCTGGTTACTGTCTTTGTTTTAAAGTCTATTTTGCCTGATACAAATATTGCTAACCCAGCTTTTCTTCATTTCTATTTCATAGAATACATTTTCTCAGCCCTTTACTTTCAGTCTGTGTGTGTGTCTTTAGTTCTGAAGTGAATCTCCTGTAGGCAGCATATATATGATTCTTGCTTTTTACCCATTCAGCCACTCTATGTCTTTTGATTGGAGTATTTAATCCATTTACACTTAAAGCACTTATTGATAGGTGTGTACAACTGCCATTTTATTAACTTTTTTTGTTCTTTTTCTTTCCTTCTTCTTTTGCTCTCTTCACATATGATTTAATGACAATCTTTAGTGTTGTTTAGATTCTTGTCTCTTTTAGTGTGTGTGTGTATCTATTATAAGTTTTTGGTTTAGGGTTGCCTTGAGGTTTATGTATATATAATTTATATATAATATAAATTTGTTTGGTTTCTCTTTATATTTTCTAGCTCTTTGTTAAAATTCTCATTGTGTTCATCCATTCTTTCTTATAGTTCAGTGAGCCCCTTTGATTATCACCTTGAGCTCTGTATCAGGTAGATTGCTTATCTCCCCTTCATTTAGTATTTTTTTCTGAGGTTTTTTCTTGTTCCTTCTTTATATGTATATATATCATATATATATATCACATATATATATATATCATATATATATGATATATATATATACCTATATATATGATTATTTTAAGTTGACGTTCTCTTAAGTTCAAAAGCATTCTAACAACCCTGAATTTTTCCTTCCCTCTCCACTTTTAATGTTTTAGCATTGTATTTTTTGTCTTTTGGTTTTTTTTTCGTTTTGTTTTTGGTTGGTTTTGTCTATCACGAAATCACTTATTGTGGATGTAGGTGATGTTACTACTCCTGTTTTTAACCTTCCTGCTATTCACTACCTTTATTGTATGTTTGAGTTTACCAGTGAGATTTTACTTTTGTAATTTTGATATATCTAGTTGTAGTCTTTTCTCCTTTGAAGATTCCCTTTAACATTTCTTGTAAAGCCAGTTTAGTTATGCTGAACTGTTTTAGACTTGCTTGTCTGTAAAAGTCTTTATCTCTCCTTCAAATCTGAATGTTGGCCTTTCCAAGTAGAGTATTCTTGATTGCAGGTTTTTCCATTTCATCACTTTGAATATACTGTGCCACTCCCTCTGGCCCAGAAAGTTTCTGCTGAAAAGTCAGCTGAAGATAGTCTTATGAGAGTTCCATCTTATGTAATTAGTTTCTTTTCACTTGCAGCATTTAAGATTCTCTCTTTATCTTTAATTTTTGACATTTTAATTATAATGTGTTTTGGTGTGGACCTCTTTGGATGTATCTTGTTTGGGACACTCTGTGTTTCCTGGACCAGGATGTCTGTTTATGCCCCAGGTTACGGAAGTTTTCAGCTATTATTTCTTCTAATATGTTCTCTAATTTTTCTCTCTCTTCTTTCTAAGGGACCCCTAAGATGAAAATGTTAGTGTGCTTGATATTGTCCCAGAGGTCTCTTAAGCTGTCTTAAAAGATGTTTTTTTCTTTTTATTGTTCTAATTGGATGATTTCTAATACTCTGTCTTCCAGTTTGTTGATCTGTTCCTCTGACTCATCTAGTCTACTGTTGATTCTTTCCAGTATATTTTTTATTTCACTTATTATATTCTTTTGCTATGTTTGGTTTCTCTTTATATTTCCTAGCTCTTTGTTAAAATTCTCATTGTGTTCATCCATTCTTTCTTATAGTTCAATGAGCCTCTTTGATTATTATCACCTTGAACTCTATATCAGGTAGATTGCTTATCTCCCATTCATATAGTATTTTTTTCTGAGGTTTTGTCTCATTCATTGTTTTGGAGCTTATTATTATGTCTCCTCATTTTACCAAATTCTCAGTGTTTGTATCCTTTTGACCTACATAAACATAGGTTAGTTACAATTCCTGATCTTGGAGAAGTCACCTTATGTAGGAGACATCTTATGGGGCAGAGCATTACATTTTACTCTGGTCACTAAAGTTGTATGTTTTAGGGGTGTCTCCTATGTCGGCTGCATGGACCTTTCTGATGTGGATGGCTGACTATGGTGTGTGCACTGGTAGGCCTGGCTAGCCCCTAGTTTGATAGGCCTCCAGATCCTGCTTCATATGGTGACTGTCAGCCTTCTGGTTGGTGGAGCTGGGTCCCAGCACAGCTGGCTGTGCAACCTGAGGGCCCCAGTACTGGTGCTGATGTACTGGTGGTCAGGGATGAGTCCTGGAATGGTTGGCTGTGTGATCCAGGGTCCCTGGGGCTAGTTCTGGCCTGCTGGTGGGTGGGGCCTAGTCTTGGCATACCTGGCTGCTTGGTCTTTTGGACTCCAGGACTGGTGCTGACCTGCAGGTGGGAAGTAGAGACCCTGGCACTAATAAGCTAGAAGGAGAACTCCAAAATGGTGCTTTCCATCACTGTTGTCCTCGTCAAAGAACAAGCTCCTAAAAATGGCTGCTGCCAGCATCTATATCCTTAAGGGGAGTTTCAGTTGCCTCCTTACTCTCTGGGAAGCTCTCTAAGATCAATAAGTGGCTCTGGCCCAGGCTTCTTTCAAATTACGGACTTTGTGCTGGGACTCAGAGTGTGGGAGATTTTGTACATGCTCTTTAAGAACAGAGTCTGTTTTCTACAGCTCCAGCTCTCCTGTATGCAAGCTGCACTTGTCTTGAAAACCACACATTTGGGGGGCTTGTCTTCCCAATGCAGGACGCATAGTATGGGGAGCCTGATGTGGGGCTTGGATCACTCACTCCTTGGTGAGATCATCTGGAATTATGATTATCCTTCCCCTTTTGGTTTGCCTACCAAGGGAGTGTGGTTCTTGACTGTACCATGTCTCCACTCCTTCTACCTATCTCATTGTGGACCTATCTTTATGTCTTTAGTTGAGGAAAATCTGTTCTGCTGGTCTTCATGTCATTCTCATCGATAGATGGAAAATATTTTCTGTTAGTCTTCAGGTTGTTCTGATTGGTAGTTGCCCTGTAAGGGGCTGTAATTTTTGTGTACCAATGGGAGGAGGTGAGCTCAGTGTCTTCCTACTTTGTCATCTTGGTCACTTCCCCTCTAATTCCAAATCTTTTTGTGCTTTTGTTCTTTAGCCTTATTCATACAAGTTTTAACTATGTTTATTTCTAAGTATTATGATTTTTCATATTTGAATTATTTTTTAACTTAATAACTCAATAATCAGTCTACTAGTATTATACTGCCAGCATTGCATAGGAGAAACACTAATCATGGTTTATAAGTTACTGTTGATCTTCACTTGGGACCACACCATAGATGACCATGTGAGAAGCAGTTTGACCAAAAATTAAGGTTTGCAGTTTGTAAAGTTTCTGATTTGAAATACTTATTGGAAGCCACAGTTTGACTTTTTTTCCTGTGAGTGTTGGGGGGGGCATATTATTTTCTACCCCTACTACCCATTTTTTCCTACCTTGACATTCATATGTGCCTCCCAAACCTTCGTTTTGTCTTTTGTAAAACTAGTGTTCATCTCTTTGAGTTGCTTCTTGGGATACCCAAACAAATGTTTATGGCCTGCAGCCTCTTTAAAATCAGACAACCCAAACATGGTCTCTTAATTAGTGGAAATCCATCCATCCATCTTCATTAGATATAATCATAAACACATTATACTCATACCATTTATTTAAGATATAACCATATGTGTTTTGTTTGTGATTTTCTTTTTTACCACCTATATAAATATTCTTAGATAAAACCTGCTTCTTTATATAGACTGCATACATTGCTGTCATTTTCTGAACACCGAAACAATTCCTGTAGTGTGGCTGATACTAAACCCTTGGAAGTTTGAAATTACACTTATTAGAAGTTGCCTAAATGCTGTATTTTGACACATATTTCAAATCTTTTCTGTTTATTCATTCAATTTGTTGAGTGTCTGCTCTCTGCCAGAAACCATACTTGGTATATTTGGTTTTCTCTTATTTTTTATTCAATTTGGAGTAATTATCTTGTCCTGGAGTTTCATCAGTTTCATTAAGCTATTCTAATTAGTTGAAGTGAATAATCTTGTAATTTTTTAGTATCTTTTAATTTCAGTTTTATAATTCTTTTGCTTTCTGATTAAATTGTCATATTTGTTTACTCTTGTTTATATTTTAAAAATTTGTTCAGAATATCTCAATTCTGCTTTTTCCCCCTATTTTATTAGCTTTTTATATCATTATTTACATTTTCTTGTATCTTTAAACTTTTTTCTAATTTGGTAATAATCCACATTAAATCTTTTCTTTAATAATAGAAGTATGGCATTGAATTTATCTGTCAGAACTGTGCTGGATGCATTTCCATACATTTTTGTATAAAACATTTTATGTTTTTATTTTACAAAAAGTCTGCAATTGTTTTTTCTTATATTTTTGTTACAAATTTAATATATATCCATTTTACATTCTCAAATGAAACAGTCATGTTTAAGGAAGGAAAAAACTTTATGCAGAGCCTGTGAGTCTTCTGGCATTGAATAATAACAATAATCATAATTCAAATATTTTAAAACTTTAAAATTGAGATATAGATATTTAGCAATGGAATAAATCCAACCTAAATTTCATTTTTCAAAATTCTATCCTCTTGCATTGATTTATCTTGTCTAATTGTGTAATCTGTTAGTGAGGTTTAAGGACATGCTACCCCAAAATATGGCACTTTGGCATATTGAATATTTTAAGCTGAAGGAGTTTGAGAAAACAACAGAAGCAGGAAGATTACTCTGACCTTCCCTACACACACATCCCTAAAGTAGGTCATAAAACTATCATGTGAGAGCTGTCCTCCCTATACTGGGAAGAAAGGAGTATCCTTATCTCTGATGACATCTGAACAAATAGACACTGCTAAGTTTTTTTCAGTTTACTACACTTACTTATAGTTTGACCTATCATAGACTGTTCACTCTTCACCAAACCTGGTATTAATACTCAGGTTTAACTGTTTCTTCAGGTCTTCATTTCCTTATGAAGCCTCCTGTGTCATGTAAAACTTATATTAAATCATTTTGTATTCTTATTTTCTGTTACTTTGTCTCTGACAGTTTAATTTTCAGGCCCAGCCAGGGCCCTAAGAGGGCTGAGAAAAATGTTTTCTTCCCCCACACTATGAAAGCAAAAAATTAAGCTTTATTTATCGTTTTTATTCTCCAAGATTTGCATAGTTACAGGCACATAAGTTTGCATAAAATATTAATTAAACACAAAAAAAACAACCAATAGACAAGTCAACTTCAGAAACCTGTGTAACCTTTGGAAAACTCTTTCTCTAGTAATTGCTGTTACAAGTAATCAAAACTCAAATTAGTTTGAGAAAATAGAATGAGGTTAGGGGTAGGGTCTGCGGGTTGAACAGGTCATCTGCAACCATGCCAGGATCACAAAAAGTGTTATCAGGATCCTTTCATTTTCATTCCATCTTTTAAATCTTCTTTCTTGTGCATTGGCTTTGCTCTTCTTAAGGATCTCTCCCCATGCTGGGAAATATAGTTATGGCAGCTATAATCATAGGTGACCTACCAGCCAGCAATCCCAGTAAATTAAGTCTTATCTCTCCAAGTAAAGCCACCAGAAGGGCTCAAATCAACCCATTTGTCACTCAGTTCTGGAGGATGGGAAAATGAGATGTTCTGAGATTCCACTCCAAAGGCATGTTCACACCCCATTAACAAAGTAAATATGGAGCAGCTGCCTTTCACCATCACTGAGGTTTATGCTCAACAGGTTGGAGAGTCTGTCTTAGAAGAAAAGGGAATCAATATTGGGTCAGGAAAAAGGTAAGATAGATTTTCTAAATCTTTTCTTTTATAGTTTGAATGTTCTATAATTTGTTGTGACGTGGTTGCCTGACGTTAGTCCACAGCTCTGAGATCCCTGGACAGCTCTTTACTCTTTCTTTAGTCATGGCTTTAGCCAAACTTCAGCTCAAGTCCTGTAGCTTCTCAGAATGGGGCAGGAGGGGGAGTACCTTCCTCTCCAGACAGCTTGGGGAAAATTAGAAGCAAAAGACAGATCTGAAATGCTGTCTGACAGTCTATTTTTAATAGAGGAAAGCAATTTTCCCCTCTCAGAGGATGGCTCTTCACATGAAGAGCCAAAAACAAATACCAGAGGATGGTATTTGTTTTTGATGTGATTGCTGATTAATTACTCACATTTACATAAAATTGATCTCTTTTCTAACAATTTAGCCAGCTTCCAGCCGTTTCCATTTTCCCTCCCCATCAGTCTGGCACAACACTCTTTATCTTAAAAGGAATAGAACTACTATACTAATGCATGGATTCTGAAAATATTTACTTAAACAAAACAGAATCAAGGTCTTATGCAAATCTATAAATCATTATTTTTTGTGATAATTTTATAATTGAGAAGTTCAAGACCAAAAAACAAATGAAACTATAAATGTGACCAATAGTTGACAAAACAACCCCAAACCCCAGAACAATGAAACAGTTCTGTAACCATTACAAATGGTTAAATGAACTCCCATAACCATTCAACTGCTCATGCAGTCTATAAAAAAGCCCCAGTGTGCCACAAAGTGTGTACTGAGTTTCCAGACTGCATAAGAAAATAAATCGTTATACTTGGAATTAATTTAACCTAAAATTAATGTATGAGTTAGAAAAACTTGAAATACATAATTGACCATAATTTATTTTCCTTCTTAGAATTTAAAAGGGCAACTTGTGTATGATTTGATGGCATAGGTCTCTTAAGAAAGCCTTCTAGTTAACTTGGATTGATACTGCCTTTGTCTTTGTTCAGGCGTGGAATTGCTGGATTGTATGGGACTTCTATTTTTAATTTTTTGAGGAAGATCCATACTATTTTATATAGTGGCTGTACCAACTTAAGGCCCAACAGTGCATGAGGGTTCCATTTTCTCCACATCCTCACCAACACTCATAATTTCTTGCCTTTTTGATAATAGCCATTCTAACAAGTGTGAGGTGATAGCTCCTTGTGTTTCTGGTTTGGATTTCCCTGATGATTAGTGTTGTCGAGCATCTTTTCATGTGCCTGTTGGTCATCTACGTGTCTTCTTTGGAAAAATGCCTATCCAGGTCCTCTGCCCATTTTTAACGCATTAGTTTGTTCTTTTGATATTGAGTTGTATGAGTTTGTTATATATTTTGGATATTAACCTCTGATTAAGCATATTGTTTGCACATATCTTCAACCATTCGGTAGGTTGCCTTTTCATTCTGTTGATGGTTTCCTACTCTCTGCAAAAGCTTTTTGGTTTGATTAAATGCCAGTTGTATATTTTTGCATTTGCTTCCTTTGCTTGAAGAGACAGATCCAAAAAATGTTGCCTAGACCTGTGTCAAAGAGCATATGCAAATGCTTTCTTCTAGGAGTTTTATGGTTTCAGGTCTTACATTTAGGTTTTTAATTCATTTTGAGTTTATTTTTTGTAAACAGTATGGTAAAATGTTCTAGTTTTATTCTTTTACATGTAGCTGTCCAGTTTTCCCAACACTATTTACTTTAGAGACTCTCTTTTTTGCATTATGTATTCTGGCCTCCTTTATTGTAGATGAATAGACCATATATGCATGTGTTTATTTCTGGCCTCTCTATTCTATTCCATTGATCTATGTGGTTGCCTTTGTGCCATTACCATACTGTTTTGATTACTGTAGCTTTGTGGTATAATTTGAAATCAGGTAATGTGGCTCCAGCTTAGTTCTCTTTTGTAAGGATTGCTGTGGCTTTTCAGTGTCTTTTTTGGTTCCATACACATTTTAAGATTATTTCTAGTTCTGTGAAAAATGTTATAGTTATTTTGATAGAGATTGCACTGAATCTGTAAATGCTTTGGGTAGTGTGGATATTTAAACAATATTAATTTTCCAATCCACAAACATGCATTATCTTCAGTTTCCTTCATCAATGTCTTATAATTTTCTTATAATTTTCACCTAGCTGCTTAAATTAATTCCTAGGTATTTTATTCTTTTTTATTTGATTATAAATTGGATTGGGGGTTCTCTTTATGATACTTTGTTCTTAGTGTATAGAAATGCAACAGATTTCTGTATATTAATCTTGTATCCTACAACTTTACTGAATTCATTTATTAGTTCAAATAGTACTTTTTAAAAAACATCTTTATTGGAGTATAATTGCTTTACAATGGTGTGATAGTTTCTGCTTTATAACAAAGTGAATCAGCTATACATATACATATATCCCCATATCTTCAAATAGTACTTTGGTTGACTCTTTAGGACTTTCTATATACAGTATCATGTCATCTGCAAACAATAACAATTTTACTTCTTACCTTCCAATTTGGATGCCTTTTATTTCTCATTCTTGTCTGATTGCTGTGGCTAGGACTTCCAATACTATGTTAAATAGAAGAGAAGTGGTAAGATTGGGCATTTTTATCTTACATCTGATCTTAGAGGAAAAGCTTTCAGTTTTTCACCATTGAGTATGATGTTCACTATGGGCTTTTCATAAGGGCTTTATTATGTTAAGGTATGTTTCTCCATACAAACTCTGTTGAGAGTTTTTATCATGAATGGATGTTGAATTTTGTCAAATTCTTTCCCAGCATTTATTGAGATGATCATGTGTTTTTCAGCCTTCTTTTTGTTAACATGATGTGTCACATTAATTTTTGTGCAGAAATTGAACCATCCTTGCATCCCTGGAATAAATCCCATTTGATCATGATGTATGATCCATTTTGTACTGTTGAATTTTGCTTGATAATATTTTGTTGAGGATTCTTGCATCTATATTTATGAGAGATTTCTGGTGTGTAGTTTTCTTTTTTTATAGTGTCCTTGTCCGGTTTTAGTATCATGGTAATGCTGGTCTCATAGAATGAGTCTGGAAGTGATCCCTTCTCTTCAATATTTTTTGGAATAGTTGGAGAACAGTAGATGTTAACTCCTCTTTAAATGTTTAGTAACATTCTTCTGTGAAGCTCCTCGTCATGGACTTTTGTTTGTTGAGAGATTTTAAATTACGGATTCAATTTCAATACTAGTAATTAGTCTGTTCAGATATTCTATTTCTTCCTGATTCAGTCTTGGTATATTGTATGTTTCTAGGAATTTTGCATTTCCCCTAGTTTGTCCAATTTGTTGACATTTAACCATCTGTAGTATTCTCTTATGATAATTTGTATTTCTGGAATATTGGTTGTAACCTTCTCTTTCCTTTTTGATTTTGTCTATTTGAGCCCTCTCTCTTTTTTGCTTAGTGAGCCTGCCTAAATGTTTATCAATTTTGCTTATCTTTTTATAAAACCAGCTCTTTGTTTCATTGATCTTTTTTCCTTTGGTCTCTATTCTATTTTATTTCCACTCTGGTTTTTTATTATTTTCTTCCTTCTGCTAACCTTGGGCTTTGGTTGTTCTTCTTTTTCAAAACCTTTAGATGCAAATTAGGTTGTATTTTGAGTATTTATTTTTCCTTGAAGTAGGCCTGTATCACTATAAACTTCCCTCTTAGAAATATTGTTTCTGCATTACTAGATTTTGGAAAGTTGCATTTCTTTTTTTGTTCATCTCAAGGTTGTTTTTTTTTTAAATTCCTCTTTTATGTTTTTATTGATCCACTGGAGTTTTTAGCAGCATGTTGTTTAGTCTCCACATGTTTGTGGTTTCTTACAGTTTTATTTCTGTAATTGATTTCTATTTCATGTCAATGTGGTCAGAAAAGATGCTTGATATGATTTCTATCTTCTTAAATCTATTGAGGTTTGTTTTGTGAACCAACATGTGATCTATCTTGGAGAAATTTCCAAGTTTACATGAAAAAAATGTGTATTCTGCTGTTTTTAGATGAGATGTCTCATAGATATCAAGTAAATCCATCTGATCTACTGTGTCATTTAAGGCAGGGGTCCCCAACCCCTGGGCCATGGACCTGTCTGGGATGTGGCCTGTTAGGAACTGGGCTGCACAGCAGGAGGTGAGCAGTGGACAAGTGAGTGAAGCTTCATCTGTATTTACAGCTGCTCCCCATTTCTCACATTACTGCCTGAGTGCTGCCTCCTGTCAGATCAGTGGCAGCATTGGATTCTCATAGGACTGTGAACCCTGCTGTGAACTGCACATGCAAGGGATCTAGGTTGTGCCCTCCCTATGAGAATCTAATGCCTAATGATCTGAGGTGGAACTGAGGCAGTGGTGCTAGCACTGGGGAGGGGCTGCAAATAAAGATTATCATTAGCAGTGAGGTTTTACTGCACAGAGACCATAATAAATCAATTGATTGCAGACTCATATCAAAACCGTTTCAATGAGTGGCAAGTGACAATTAAGCTGCATCTGGTGAAAGGCTTTAAGTCAGAATCCAACTTATTTTAGTCCGTGTGTGGCCTGCCCATTATTTTATTTACCACTTCCGTCTGTGCTTCTTTCCCGCACTGTGCACTTGTTTTGATAAGTCACAGTTTTGGTAAGCCCACAAGCTAACCCTAGCCAAAATGAGTAAAAAACAAACATAGCTGGAGAGCTTCTTTGAAAAGGGGGAAAGACCCAATAATGAGACAGCAGAAGACTCTAAGACTGCCAGCAAAAAGAAAGCTGCATTTAAAAGAAAATACCAAGAGTCCTACTTAAATTACGGGTTCATTGCAACAGGTGATTCACATCTCCAAGCCTGCTTTGTATAATATGTGGCAACTGCCTATCCAAGGAAGCCATGAAACCTTCAAAACTACTCTGCCACATGGAGACCAAGCACCCTGCATTAAAAGGAGCCTTTGGAGTTTTTCAAAAGAAAAAACACTTGAACATGAAGAACAGAAGCAATTATTGAAAGCCACCACTTCATCAAATGTGTCACTGAAGAATATCATTCTTAGTGGCTAACTGCATTCTTAAGCTAAGAAGCCCTTTATTATTGGTGAGAGTTGATCCTGCCTTCTGCTAAGGACATTTGTCATGAACTTTTAGGAGAGGCTGCAGTTCAAATGGTGGCACATGTTCTTCTTTCGGCTTAGCACCATAACTCGACGAATTGATGAAATAGCAGAGGACACTGAGGCACAATTGTTAGAAATGATTTATGAATCACCGTGCTATGCAATACAGGTTGACGAGTCTACTGATGTTGACATCAAGGCAACAATGCTTGTTTTTATGTGATATACTTTTCAGGAGGATGTGCATGAGGATATGTTATGTGCACTTTTGTTGTCAACCAACATCACAGCTGCAGAACTATTCAAATCTTAGAATGATTATATATCAGGAAAACTGAACTAGTCATTTTATGTCAGTATATGCATGGACGGAGCAGCTGCCATGACTGACAGCTTTCTGGTTTCACTACTCAGGTCAAAGAGGTTATTTCTGAATGTGAGTCTATGCACTGTTTCATCTACAGAAAAATGCTGGCTAGCCAAATAATGTCACCTGAATTTAACAACGTTTTGTAGGATGTGATTAAAATTATCACCACATTAAAGTACATGCTCTTAACTCATGTCTGTTCACTCAGCTCTTTGAGGAGATGGACACAGAGCACACATGTCTTCTCTTATACACAGAAGTGAGATGGCTTTCTAAACGTAGATCACTGGCCCGAGTTTCTGAGTTATGAGAGCTGCTCCAGAGATTTCTTTTTGAAAAACAGTCACCACTGGCATCACATTTCAGTGACACAGAATGGGTTGCAAAAACTTGCTTACTTGTGTGACATATTCAACCTGCTCAACGAACTCAATCTGTCACTTCAGGGGAGAACGATAACTGTGTTCAAGTCAGCAGATAAAGTGGCTGCATTCAAAGCCAAACTGGAATTATGGGGGCAACAAGTGAACATTGGGATTTTTGACATATTTCAAACAGTAGCAAGAGATTTTGAAAGAGACTGAGCCAAGGCCTTCTTTTTCCCAGCTGGTGCATGATCACCTATCTCAGCTTTCAAAAGAGTTTGAGCATTACTTCCCAACTACAAAAGACCTCCAAACTGGGAAGCAATGGATCCACGACCCATTTGTGAATAAGCCAGGTGAATCAACTTTCTCTGTGCTAAAGGGGATCAACTGCTTGAGATTGCAAATGATGGTGGCCTTAAAAGTATGTTTGAGACAAATTCAAATCTCCATGTCTGGATTAAAGTCAAGGCAGAATGTCCTGAGATTGCATTGCACAAAAGCACTGAAAAGCCTTCTTTCATTTTGAACATCCTATCTTTGTGAAGCAGGGTTTTCTGCAGTGACAGCAACCAAAATGAGATTATGGTAGACTGGACATAAACAACACACTTCAGGTGTCACTGTCTCCCATCACCCCCTGATGGGACCATCTAGTTGCAGGAAAACAAGCTCAGGGCTCCCACTGATTCTGCATTATGGTGAGCTGTACAATTATTTCATTATATATTACAATGTAATAATAATAGAAATAAAGTGCACAATAAATATAATGCACTTCAGTCATCCCCAAACAATATACCCTCCCCACCCTGATCCATGGAAAAATTGTCTTCCACGAAACTGGTCCCTGGTGCCAAAAAGCTGGGGGACCACTGATTTAAGGTCACTGTTTCCTCATTGATTTTCTGTCTGAATGATCTATCCATTGATGTTAAGTAGGGTAATAAAGTCCCCTTCTATAATTGTACCACTGTCAATTTCTCCATTTTGTCTATTAATATTTGCTTTATATATTTATGTGCTCCTAAATTAGGTGTATACATGTTTATGAATGTTATATCATCTTCTTGGATTGACTCCTTTATCATTAATATAATGCTCTTCATTGTCTTTTATTATAGATTTTATTTTACTGTCAATTTTGTCTGATATGCATATTGTTATCCCTGCTTTCTTTTATTTATCTTTGCATGAAAGATATCTTTATCTTTTTTCCATCACTTCACTTTTATTCTGTGAGTGTCTTTAGCTCTGAAGTGAGTCTCTTGTAGGCAGCATGTAGATGAGTCTTTTTCACTATTCAATCAGCCACCCTGTGTATCTAAAATAAAAATTGGAGCAGTTAGTCCATTTACATTTTCTTTCAATTGAAGTATACTTGATTTACAACATTGTGTTAGTTTCAGGTACATAGCAAAATGATTCAGTTAAACATATATTACATATATACATGTATATATTCTTTTACAGATTATTTTCCATTATAAGTTATAACAAGATATTGAATATAGTTCCCTATGTTATACAGCAATTCCTTGCTGTTTAACTATATTATATATAGTAGTGTGTATCTGTTATTCCCCAAATTCTAATTTATTCCCTCCCTTCACCTTTAGTACCATAACATTGTTTCTATGCCTATAACTCTCTTTCTGTTTTGTAAGTAATTTCGTTTGAATCCTTTAAAGATTCCACAAATAAATGATATGATATTTCTCTTCTCTGTCTGACTTACTTCACTTAATTTGATAATCTCTAGGTCCATCCATGTTGCTGCAAATAGCATTATTTCATTCTCTTTTATGGCTGAGTAATATTCCATTGTATATAAATACCAAATCTTTATGCAGTCATAATTTGATAGACATTTAGGGTTTTTTCATGTCTAAGTTATTGTAAATAGTGCTGCTATGAACATTGGAGTGTGTGTACCTTTTTGAATTAGAGTTTTTGTGTAACGTCTTCAGCATTTATTATTTGAAGACATTTTCATGATGGCAATTCTGACGCGTGTGAGGTGATACCTCATTGTAGTTTTGATTTGCATTTCTCCAATATTTAGTGATGTGGAGCATCTTATCGTGTGCCTGTTGGCCATCTGTATATCTTCTTTGGAGAAATGTCTATTTAGGTCTTCTGCCCATTTATTGATTGATTTGTTTGTTTTTTGATCTTTAGTTGTATGAGCTGTTTTTGCATATTTTGGAAATTAAGCCCTTTTCAGTCTCATCATTTGCAAATATTTTCTCCCAGTCAGTAAGTTGTCTCTTCATTTTGTTTATGGTTTCCTTTGCTGTGCAAAAGCTTATAAGTTTGATCAGGTCCCATTTGTTTATTTTTGCTTTAATTTCTTTTGCCTTGGTAAACTGACCTATTGCTATGATATATATCAGAAGATGTTTTGCCTATGCCTTTTGCCTATGTTTTGCCTTCTAGGAGTTTTATAGTGTCTTGTCATATTTAGGTCTTTAAGCCATTTTAAGTTTATTTTTGTACATGGTGTGAGGGAGTGTTATAACTTCATTGATTTACATGCAGCTGTCCAGATTCATCAGCACCAGTTCCTGAAGAGACTGTTTTTCTTTGCTGTATATTCTTGACTCCTGTGTCATGGATGAATAGACCATAGGTGTGTGGTTTATTTCTTGGCTCTCTATTCTGTTCCATTGATCGGTATGTCTGTTTTTGTGCCAATACCACACTGTTTTAATTACTGTAGCTTTGTAGTATTGTCTGGGAGAGCTGTGCCTCCAGTTTTTTTTCTTTTTCTTCAGGATTGCTGGGCAATTCTGGGCCTTTTGGGGTTCCATATAAATTTTAGGATTATTTCTCTAGTTCAGTGAAAATTGTCATGGGTAATTGGATAGTGATTGCATTAAATCTGTAGATTGCTTTGGGGAGTATGGCCATTTTTACAATATTAAGTCTCCCAGTCCAAGAGTATGAAATATCTTTCCATTTCTTTGAATCATCTCAAAATACCTTTATCAATGTTTTATAGTTTTCAGCAAATAAGTAATTCACCTCCTTGGTCAGATTTATCCCTAGGTTATTTTATTTTTGATTCAATTTTAAATGGGATTGTTTTCTTATTTTCTCATTCTGATATTTCATTGTTAGTTAATGAAATACAAGAGATTTCTGTATGTTAATCTTGTATCCTGCTACCTTGCTGAATTTTTCTCAGTTCTAATAGTTTTTGTGTGGAGTCTTTAGCGTTTTCTATACAGAATATCATTTCATCTGCATTTAATGACAATATTACCTCTTCCCTTCCAAATTGGATATATTTTATTTCATTTTCTTGTCTGATTGCTGTGGTTAGGACTTCCAGCACTATGTTAAATAAAAGTGGAGAGAGTGGACATCCTTGTCTTATTCCAGATTTTAGTAGGAAAGCTTTCAGCTTTTCACTGTTGAGTATTATTTTGGCTGAGGCTTTGTCATAAATGGCTTTTATTATGTGGAAATATGATCTCTCTATACCCTCCTTAGTGAGAGTTTTTATCATGAATCAATGTTGAATTTTATCAAATGCTTTTTCTGCTTCTATTGAGATGATAATGCAGTTTTTGTGTTTTCATTTGTTGATGTGGTGTATCACACTGATTCATTTGTGTATGTTGAACCATCCTTGTGCCGTGGCATGAATCCAACCTGATCATGGTGTGATATTTTTTATGTGTTGTTGGATTCAGTGCATTAGTATTTTGCTGAAGATTTTTGCATCTAAATTCATCAAAGGTATTGACCTGTAATTTTCTGTTTTCGTAGTGTCTTTGGTTTTGGTAACAGGGTGACAATTGCTCCCTAGGATGCCTTTGGGAGTGTTCCATACACTTAAATTTTTGGAAGTGTTTGAGAAGAATCAGTAAAGGTTCTTCTTTGTACATTTGCTTAAATTTCTCAGTGAAGCTATCCAACCCTGGACTTTCGTTTGCAGGGAGTGATTTTTTTTTTTTATTTAATATCTTTATTGGAGTATAATTGCTTTACAATGGTGTGTTAGTTTCTGCTTTATAACAAAGTGAATCAGCTATACATATACATATATCCCCATATTTCCTCCCTCTTGCGCCTCCCACTCACCCTCCCTATCCCACCATTCTGGGTGGTCACAAAGCACCGAGCTGCTCTCCCTATGCTATGCAGCTGCTTCCCACTAGCTATCTATTTTACATTTGGTAGTATATGTAACTCCAAGCCACCCTCTCACTTCGTCCCAGCTTACCCTTCCCCCTCCCTGTGTCCTCAAGTCCATTCTCTACATCTGCATCATTATTCCTGTCCTGCCCCTAGGTTCTTCAGAACAATTTCCCTTTTTTTTTTTTTTTAGATTCCATATATATGTGTTACATACAGTATTTGCTTTTCTCTTTCTGACTTACTTCACTGTGTATGACAGAGTCTAGGTCCATCCACCTCACTACAAATAACTCAATTTCGTTTCTTTATATGGCTGAGTAATATTCCATTTTATATATGTGCCACATCTTCATCTGTCGATGGACACTTAGGTTGCTTTCATGTCCTGGCTATTGTAAATAGATCTGCAATGAACATTGTGGTATATCACTATTTTTGAAATATGGTTTTCTCAGGGTATATACCCAGTAGTGGGATTTCTGGGTTGTACAGTAGTTCTATTTTCAGAGATTTAAGGAACCTCCATACTATTCTCCATAGTGGCTGTATCAATTTACATTCCCACCAACAGTGCAAGAGGGTTCCCTTTTCTCCACACCCTCTCCGCATTTATTGTGTGTAGGTTTTTGATGATGACCATTCTGACTGCTGTGAGGTGATACCTCATTGTAGTTTTGATTTCCATTTCTCTAATGATATCTGATGTTGAGCATTCTTTCATGTGTTGGTTGGCAACCTGTATATCTTCTTTGGAGAAATGTCTATATAGATCTGCCCATTTTGGATTGGGTTGTTTGTTTTTTTGATATTGAGATGTATGAGCTCCTTGTAATTTTGGAGATTAATCCTTTGTCAGTTGCTTCATTTGCAGTTGTTTTCCATCTTGTCTACTGTTTCCTTTGTTGTGCAAAAGATTTTAAGTTTCATTAGGTCCCATTTGTTTATTTTTGTTTGAATTTCCATTTCTCTAGGAGGTGGGTCAAAAAGGATATCACTGTGATTTATGTCATAGAGTGTTCTGCCTATGTTTATCTCTAAGAGTTTTATAGTGTCTGGCCTTACATTTAGGTCTTTAATCCATTTTGAGTTTATTTTTGTGTATGGTGTTAGGGAGTGTTGTAGCTTCATTCTTTCACATGTAGCTCTCCAGTTTTCCCAGCACCACTTATTGAAGAGGCTGTCTTTTCTCCATTGTATATTCTTGCCTCCTTTACCAAAAATAAGGTGACCATATTTGCGTGGGTTTATCTCCGGGCTTTCTATCCCGTTCCAGTGATCTATATTTCTGTATTTGTTCCAGTACCATACTGTCTTCATTACTGTAACTTTGTAGTATAGTCTGAAGACAGGGAGCCTGATTCCTCCAGCTCCGTTTTTCTTTCTCAAGATTGCTTTGGCTATTCAGGTTCTTTTCTGTTTCCATATAAATCTTGAAATTTTTTGTTCTAGTTCTGTGAAAAATGCCAGTGGTAGTTTGATAGGGATTGCATTGAATCTGTAGATTGCTTTGGGTAGTATAGTCATTTTCACAATGTTGATTCTTCCAATCCAAGAACATGGTATATCTCTCCATCTGTTTGTATAGTCTTTAATATCTTTCATCAGTGTCTTATAGTTTTCTGCATACAGGTCTTTTGTCTCCTTAGGTAGGTTTATTCCTAGGTATTTTATTCTTTTTGTTGCAATGGTAAATGGGAGTATTTCCTTAATTTCTCTTTCAGATTTTTCATCATTAGTGTTGAGGAATGTAAGAGATTTCTGTGCATTAATTTTGTATTCTGCTCCTTTACCAAGTTCGTTGATTACCTCTAGTATTTTCTTGTATCATCTTTAGGATTCTCTATGTATAGTATCATGTCATCTGCAGACAGTGACAGCTTTACTTCTTCTTTTCCAATTTGGATTCCTTTTATTTCTTTTTCTTCTCTGTTTGCTGAGGCTAAAACTTCCAAATCTACGTTTAATAATAGTGGTGAGAGTGGACAACCTTGTCTTGTTCCTGATCTTAGAGGAAATGGTTTTAGTTTTTCACCATTGAGAATGATATTGGTTGTGGGTTTGTCATGTATAGCCTTTATTATGTTGAGGTCAGTTCCCTCTATGCCTACTTTCTGGAGGGTTTTTATCATAAATGGTGTTGAATTTTGTCAAAAGTTTTTTCTGCATCTATTGAGATGATCACATGGTTTTTCTCCTTCAATTTTTTAATATGGTATATCACATTGATTGATTTGCATATATTGAAGAATCTTTGCATTCCTGGGATAAACCTCACTTGATCATGGTTTATGATCCTTTTAATGTGCTGTTAGATTCTGTTTGCTAGTATTTTGTTGAGGATTTTTGCATCTATGTTCATGAGTGATATTGGCTTGTATTTTTCTTTCTTTGTGACATCTTTGTCTGGTTTTGGTATCAGGGTGATGGTAGCCTCGTTGAATGAATTTGGGAGTGTTCCTTCCTTTGCAATATTTTGGAAGAGTTTGAGAAGAATAGGTGTTAGCTCTTCTCTAAATTTTTGATAGAATTCGCCTGTAAAGCCATTTGGTCCTGGGCTTTGGTTTGTTGGGAGATTTAAAACACAATCTCAATTTCAGTGCTTGTGATTGGTCTGTTTATATTTTTTCCTGGTTCAGTCTTGGAAGGTTGTGCTTTTCTAAGAATTTGTCCACTTTTTCCAGGTTGTCCATTTTATTGGCATATAGTTCCTTGTAGTATTTTTTCATGATGCTTTGTATTTCTGCTGTGTCAGTTGTTATTTTTCCTTTTTCATTTCTAATTCTATTGATTTGAGTCTTCTCCCTTTTGTTCTTGATCAGTCTGGCTAATGGTTTATCAATTTTGTATATCTTCTCAAAAAACCAGCTTTTAGTTCTATTGATCTTTGTTATCATTTCCTTCATTTCTTTTTCCTTTATTTCTGATCTGATCTTTATGATTTCTTTCCTTCTTCTAACTTTGGGGTTTTTTTTGTTTTTCTTTCTCTAATTGCTTTAGGGGTAAGATTAGGTTGTTTGTTTGAGATGTTTCTTGTTTCTTGAGGTAGGATTGTATTGTTATGAACTTCCCTCTTAGAACTGCTTTTGCTGCATCCCATAGGTTTTGGGTCATTGTGTTTTCATTGTCATTTGTTTCTAGATATTTTTTGATTTCCTGTTTGATTTCTTCAGTGATCTCTTGGTTATGTATTAGTGTATTGTTTAGCCTCCATTTGTTTGTATTTTTTACAGATTTTTCCCAGTAATTTATATATAGTCTCATAGCATTGTGGTCGGAAAAGACACGATATGATTTCAATTTTCTTAGATTTACCAAGGCTTGATTTGTGTCCCAAGATATGATCTATCCTGGAGAACGTTCCATGAGCACTTGAGAAGAAAATGTATACTGTTGTTATTGGATGGAATATCTTACAAATATCAATTAAGTCCATCTTGTGTAACGTATCCTTTAAAGCTTGTGTTTCCTTCTTTATTTTCATTTTGGTTGCTCTGTCCATTGGTGAAAGTGGGGTGTTAAAGTCCCCTAAAATGATTGTGTTACTGTCACTTTCCCCTTTTATGGCTGTTAGCATTTGCCTTATATGTTGAAGTGCTTCTATGTTGGGTGCATAAATATTTACAACTGTTATATCTTCTTCTTGGATTGATCCCTTGATCATTATGTAGTGTCCTTCTTTGTCTCTTGTAATAGTCTTTATTTTAAAGTCTATTTTGTCTGATATGAGAATTGCTAGTGCATCTTTCTTTTGATTTCCATTTGTATGGAATATCTTTTTCCATCCCCTCACTTTCAGTCTGTATGTGTCCCTAGGTCTGAGGTGAGTGTCTTGTAGACAAAATATATATGGTCTTGTTTTTGTATCCATTCAGCCATTCTATGTCTTTTGGTTGGAACATTTAATCCATTTCCATTTTAGTTATTTATCGATATGTATGTTCCTATTCCCATTTTCTTAATTGTTTTGGGTTTGTTATTGTAGGTCTTTTCCTTCTCTTGTGTTTCCTGCCTAAAAACGTTGCTTTAACATGTGTTGTAATGTTGGTTTGGTGGTGCTGAATTCTCTTAGCTTTTGCTTGTCTGTAAAATTTTAATTTCTCTGTCAAATCTGAATGAGATTCTTGCTGGGTAGAATAATCTTGGTTTTAGGTTTTCCCCTTTCATCACTTTATATATGTCCTGCCACTCCCTTCTGGCTTGCAGAGTTCCTGCTGAAAGATCACCTGTTAACCTTATGGGGATTCCCTTGTATATTTTTGGGGTTTTCTTCCCTTGCTGCTTTTAATTTTTTTTTTTGTATTTAATTTTTCAAAGTTTAATTAATATGTGTCTTGGCATGTTTCTCCTAGTTATATCCTTTATGGGACTCTCTGCGCTTCCTGGACTTGATTGACTATTTTCTTTCCCATATTAGGGATGTTTTCAAATATAATCTCTTTAAATATTTTCTCAGTCCCTTTATTTTCCTCTTCTTCTTCTGGGACACCTATAATCCGAATGTTGGTGCATTTAATATTGTCCCAGAGGTCTCTGAGACTGTCCTCAATTCTTTTCATTCTTTTTTCTTTATTCTGCTCTGCAGTAGTTATTTCCACTATTTTATCTTCCAGGTCACTTATCCGTTCTTCTGCCACAGTTATTCTGCTATTGATTCCTTCTAGAGGATTTTAAATTTCATTTATTGATTTGTTCATCATTGTTTGTTTGCTCTTTAGTTCTTCTAAGTCCTTGTTAAACTTTTTTTTTTTTGTATTTTCTCCAATCCAAGATTTTGGATCATCTTTACTATTATTACTCTGAATTCTTTTTCAGGTACACTGCTTATTTCCTCTTCATTTATTTGGTCTGGTGGGATTTTACCTTGTTTCTTCATCTGCTGTGTGTTTCCCTGTCTTCTCATTTTGCTTAACTTACTGTGTTTGGGGTGTCCTTTTCACAGGCTGCAGGTTCGTAGATCTTGTTGTTTTTCATGTCTGCCCACAGTGGGTGAGGTTGATTCAGTGGGTTGTATAGGCTTCTTTCTGGAAGGGACTAGCTCCTGTGTTCTGCTGGATGAGGCTGGATCTTGTCTTTCTGGTGGGCAGGACCTTTTCCTGTGGTGTCTGTGACCTTATTATGATTTGAGGCAGCCTCTCTGCTAATGGGTGGGGTTGTGTTCCTGTCTTGCTAGTTGTTTGGCATAGTGTGTCCAGCACTGCTGCTTGTTGGTCATTGAGTGGAGCTGGGTGTTAGCGTTCAGAATGAGATCTCTGTTAGAGCTTTTGCCATTTGATATTACATAGAGCCATGAGGTCTCTGGTGGACCAATGTCCTGAACTCAGCTCTCCCACCTCAGAGGCACAGGCCTGACACCCGGCTTGAGCAGCAAGACCCTGTCAGCCACACAGCTCTGAAGAAAAAGAAGAAAAAAGGAAATAAAATAAAAGTTATTAAATTAAAAAATAAAAACTAATTATTAAACATAAAAAAGTAAAGCATAATTTAAAAATAGAAAGAAAGAAGAGAGCATCCAAGCTAACAAACAAATCTACCAATGATAACAAGCACTAAAGACTATACTTAAAAAAACAAAAAACAAACAAAAAAGACAGGCAGAACTCCAGGACAAATGGTAAAAGCAAAGCTATATAGACAAAATCACACAAGAAAGCATACACATACCCACTCACAAAAAGGGAAAAAGGAAAAAAATATGTTTATTTATATACAAAAAAAAAGAGGAATAGAGCAACTAAATCAATAAACAAATCTACCAATGATAATAAACTCTAAATACTAAACTAAGATAAACATAAAACCAGCAAGAAAGTAAATCCAGAAAGCAAACCCCAAGTCTACAGTTGCTCCGAAAGTCCACTGCCTCAATTTTCGAATGATTCTTTGTTTATCCAGGTATCCAGAGACGCAGGGTACATCAAGTAGATTGTGGAGATTTAATTTGATGCTCCTGAGGCTGCTGGGATAAATTTCCTTTTCTTTTCTTTGTTTGCACAGCTCCTGGGGTTCAGCTTTGGATTTGGCCCTGCCTCTGCATGTAGGTCACCTGAGGGCATCTGTTCCTGCCCACATAGGATGGGGTTAAATGAGTAGCTGATTAGGGGGCTCTGGCTCACTCAGGCCAGGGTGAGGGAGGGGTACGGAATTCGGGGTGAGCCTGCGGCAGCAGAGGCTGGCATGACGTTGCAACAGCTTGAGGTGCACCGTGTGTTCTCCCAGGGAAATTTTTCCTGGATCACAGGACCCTGGCAATGGTGGGCTGTACAGGCTCCCAGGAGGGGAGGTGTGGATAGTGACGTGTGCTTGCACACAGGTTTCTTGGTGGCAGCAGCAGTAGCCTTAGTATTTCCTGCCCGTCTCTGGAGCTCGTTTAGGCTGTGCTCTGAATCCCCTCTCCTCATGCACCCCAAAAGAATGGTCTCTTGCATCTTAGACAGTTCCAGACTTTTTCCTGGACTCCCTCCCAACTTGTTGTGGTGCACTAGCCCCCTTCAGGCTGTGTTCATGCAGCCAACCCCAGTCCTCTCCCTGGGATCTGACCTTCGAACCCGGATCCTCAGCTCCCAGCCCCCACCCACCCTGGAGGGTGAGCAGAAAAACCTCTCAAGCTGGTGAGTGCTGGTCGGCACCGATCCTCTGTGTGGGAATCTCTCCACTTTGCCCTCTGCACCCCTGTTGTTATGCTCTCTTCCATGGCTCCAAAGCTTCCCCCCCTGCCAACCCCCATCTTTGCCAGTGAAGGGGCTTCCTAGTGTGTGTAAACTTTTCCCCCTTCAGAGCTCCCTCCCAGAGGTGCAGGTCCCATCCCTATTCTTTTGTCTCTGTTTTTCCTCTTTTTTTTTGCCCTAGCCTGGTATGTGGGAAGTTTCTTGTCTTTTGGGAAGTCTGAGGTCTTCTGCCAGCGTTCAGTAAGTGTTCTGTAGGAGCTGTTCCATATACAGATGTATTTCTGATGTATTTGTGGAGAGAAAGGTGATCTCCACGTCTCACTCCTCTGCCATCTTGAAGGTCTCCTGCAGGGAGTTTTAAAACTACACATTCTCTTTCACTTCTAGTGATCAGTCAATGTAAATTATCAGTTTCTTCTTGATTCAGTTTTGGTGGGCTTTATATTTCTAGAAACTTTTCCATCTTCTAGGTTGTCCAATTTGTTGTCAGATAATTGTTCACAGTATTCTCTTATATATATATTTGTATTTCTGCAGTCTTGATTGTTATTTCTCCTGTTCCATTTCTTATGTTCTTTATTTGGGTCCTCTCTTTTCCTCTTGGTGAGTCTTGAGAGAGGTTTGTTAATTTAATTCATTCTTTCCAAAAACCAGCTCTTGGTTTTATTGATTTGTTTGTATTTTTTTAACATCTTTATTGGAGTATAATTGCTTTACAATGGTGTGTCAGTTTCTGTTTTATAACAAAGTGAATCAGTTATACATATACATATGTTCCCATATCTCTTCCCTCTTGCATCTCCCTCCCTCCCACCCCTCTAGGTGGTCACAAAGCACCGAGATGATCTCCCTGTACTATGCGGCTGCTTCCCACTAGCTATCTATTTTACGTTTGGTATTGTATATATGTCCATGCCACTCTCTCACTTTGTCACAGCTTACCCATCCCCCTCTCCATATCCTCAAGTCCATTCTTTAGTAGGTCAGTGTCTTTATTCCCATCTTGCCCCTAGGTTCTTCATGAACTTCTTCTTTTTTTTTTCCCCTAGATTCCATATATATGTGTTAGCATATGATATTTCTTTTTCTCTTTCTGACTTACTTCACTCTGTATGACAGAGTCTAGGTCCATCCACCTCACTGCAAATAACTCAATTTCGTTTCTTTTTATGGCTGAATAATATTCCATTGTATATATGTGCCACATCTTCTTTATCCATTCATCTGTTGATGGACACTTAAGTTGTTTCCATGTCTTAGCTATTGTAAATAGAGCTGCAATGAACATTTTGGTACATGACTCTTTTTGAATTATGGTTTTCTCAGGGTATATGCCCAATAGTGGGATTGCTGGGTCATATGGTAGTTCTATTTTTAGTTTTTTAAAGAACCTCCAGACTGTTCTCCATAGTGGCTGTATCAATTTACATTCCCACCAACAGTGCAAGAGGGTTCCCTTTTCCCCACACCCTCTCCAGAATTTATTGTTTCTAGATCTTTTGATGATGACCATTCTGACTGGTGTGAGATGATATCTCATTGTAGTTTTTACTTGCATTTCTCTAATGGTTAATGATATTGAGCATTCTTTCACGTGTTTGTTGGCAATCTGTATATCTTCTTTGGAGAAATGTCTATTTAGGTCTTCTGCCCATTTTTGGATTGGGTTCTTTGATTTTTGATATTGAGCTGCATGAGCTGCTTGTAAATTTTGGAGATAAATCCTTTGTCAGTTGCTTCATTTGTAAATATTTTCTCCTATTCTGAGTGTTTTCTTTTGGTCTTGTTTATGGTTTCCTTTGCTGTGCAAAAGCTTTTAAGTTTCATTAGGTCCCATTTGTTTATTTGTGTTTTTATTTTCATTTCTGTAGTAGTTGGGTCAAAAAGGATCTTGCTGCGATTTATGTCATAGAGTGTTCTGCCTATGTTTTCCTCTAAGAGTTTGATAGTGGCTAGCCTTACATTCACGTCTTTAATCCATTTTGAGTTTATTTTTGTGTATGGTGTTAGGGAGTGTTCTAATTTCATACTTTTACATGTACCTGTCCAGTTTTCCCAGCACCACTTATTGAAGAGGCTGTCTTTTCTCCACTGTATATGTTTGCCTCATTTATCAAAGATAAGGTGACCATATGTGCATGGGTTTATCCCTGGGCTTTCTATCTTGTTCCGTTGATCTATGTTTCTGTTTTAGTGCCAGTACCATACTGTCTTGATTACTGTAGCTTTGCAGTATAGTCTGAAGTCAGGGAGTCAGATTCCTCCAGCTCCATTTTTCTTTCTCAAGATGGCTTTGGCTATTCGGGGTCTTTTGTGTTTCCATACAAACTGTGAAATTTTTTTTTCTAGTTCTGTAAAATATGCCAGTGGTAGTTTGATAGGGATTGCATTGAATCTGTAGATTTCTTTGGGTAGTAGAGTCATTTTCACAATGTTGATTCTTCCAATCCAAGAACATGGTATATCTCTTCATCTATTTGTATCGTCTTTAATTTCTTTCATCAGTGTCTTATAATTTTCTGTATACAGGTCTTTTGTCTCCTTAGGTAGTTTTATTCCTAAATATTTTATTCATTTTGTTGCAATGGTAAAAGGGAGTATTTTCTTAATTCCACTTTCAGATTTTCCATCATTAGTGTATAGGAATGAAAGAGCTTTCTGTGCACTAATTTTGTATCCTGCTACTTTACCAAATTCATTGATTAGCGCTAGTAGTTTTCTGGTAGCATCTTTAGGATTCTCTATGTATAGTATCATGTCATCTGCAAACAGTGACAGCTTTACTTCTTCTTTTCCAATTTGGATTCCTTTTATTTCTTTTTCTTCTCTGATTGCTGTGGCTAACACTTCCAAAACTATGTTGAATAATAGTGGTGAGAGTGGGCAACCTTGTCTAGCTCCTGATCTTAGTGGAAATGTTTTCAGTTTTTCACCATTGAGGAAAATGTTGGCTGTGGGTTTGTCATATATGGCCTTTATTATGTTGAGGAAAGTTCCCTCTATGCCTACTTTCTGCAGAGCTTTTATCATAAATGGGTGTTGAATTTTTTCGAAAGCTTTCTCTGCATCGATTGAGATGATCATATGGTTTTTCTCCTTCAATCTGTTAATATGGTGTATCACATTGACTGATTTGAGTATATTGAAGAATCCTTTCATTCCTGGAATAAACCCCACCTGATCATGGTGTATGATCCTTTTAATGTGCTGTTGGAGTCTGTTTTCTAGTATTTTGTTGAGGATTTTTGCATCTATGTTCATCAGTGATATTGGCCTGTAGTTTTCTTTCTTTGTGACATATTTGTTTGGTTTTGGTATCAGGGTGATGGTGGCCTCGTAGAATGAGTTTGGGAGTGTTCCTCTCTCTGCAATATTTTGGAAGAGTTTGAGAAGGATAGGTGTTAGCTCTTCTCTAAATGTTTGATTGAATTCACCTGTAAAGGCATCTGGTCCTCGGCTTTTGTTTGTTGGAAGATTTTTAATCACAGTTTCAATTTCAGTGCTTGTGATTGGTCTGTTCGTATATTGTATTTCTTCCTGGTTCAGTCTCAGGCAGGCTGTGCATTTCTAATAATTTGTCCATTTCTTCCAGGCTGTCCAGTTTATTTTCATAGAGTTGCTTGTAGTAATCTCTCATCATCGTTTCTATTTCTGCAGTGTCAGTTGTTACTTCTACTTTTTCATTTCTAATTCTAATGATCTGAGTCTTCTCCCTTTTTTTGTTGATGAATCTGGCTAATGGTTTATCAATTTTGTTTATCTTCTCAAGGAACTAGCTTTTAGTGTTATTGAACTTTGCTATTGTTTCCTTCATTTCTTTTTCATTTATTTCTGATCTGATCTTTATGGTTTCTTTCCTTCTGCTAACTTTGGGGTTTTTTTTTTTCTTCTTTCTCTAATTGCTTTAGGTGCAAGTTAGGTTGTTTATTTGAGATGTTTCCTGTTTCTTAAGGTAGGATTGTATTGCTATAAACCTCCCACTTTGAACTGTTTTTGCTGCATCCCACAGGTTTTGGGTCGTCGTGTTTTCATTGTCATTTGTTTCTATGTATTTTTTGATTTCCTCTTTGATTTCTTCAGTGATCTCTTGGTTATTAAGTAGTGTATTGTTTAACCTCCATGTGTTTGTTTTTTTTACAGATCTTTCCCTGTAATTGATATCTAGTCTCATAGCGTTGTGGTCAGAAAAGGTACTTGATAGAATTTCAATTTTCTTAAATTTACCAAGGATTGATTTGTGTCCCAAGATATGATCTATCCTGGAGAATGTTCGATGAGCACTTGAGAAGAATGTATATTCTGTTCTTTTTGGATGGAATGTCCTATAAATATCAATTAAGTCATCTTGTTTAATGTATCATTTAAAGCTTGTGTTTCCTTATTTATTTTCATTTTGGATGCTCTGTCCATTGGTGAAAGTGGGGTGTTAAAGGCCCCTAGTATGACTGTGTTACTGTTGATTTCCCCTTTTATCGTTGTTAGTATTTGTCTTATGTATTTAGGTGCTCCTATGTTGGGTGCATATATATTTACAACTGTTATATCTTCTTCTTGGATTGATCCCTTGATCATTATGTAGTGTTCTTCTTTGTCTCTTGTAATAGTCTATATTTTATCATCTATGTTGTCTGATATGAGAATTTCTGCTCCAGCTTTCTTTTGATTTCCATTTGCATGGAATATCTTTTTCCATCCCCTCACTTTCATTCTGTATGTTTCCCTAGGTCTGAAGTTGGTTTCTTGTAGACAGCATATATACGGGTCTTGTTTTTGTATCCATTCAGCTAGTCTGTGTCTTTTGGTGGGAGCTTTTAATCCATTTACATTTAAGGTAATTATCAATATGTATGTTCCTATTCCCATTTTCTTAATTGTTTTGGGTTTGTTATTGTAGGTCTTTACCTTCTCTTGTGTTTCCTGCCTAGAGAAGTTCCTTTAGCATTTCTTGTAAAGCTGGTTTGATGGTGCTGAACTCTCTCAGCTTTTCTTGTCTGTAAAGTCTTTAATTTCTCCATCAAGTCTGAATGAGATCCTTGCTGGGTAGAGTAATCTTGGTTTTAGGTTTTTCTCCTTCTTCAGTTTAAATATGCCCTGCCACCCCCTTCTGGCTTGCAGAGTTTCTGCTTAAAGATCAGCTGTTATCCTTATGGTGATTCCGTTGTGTGTTATTTGCTATTTTTCCCTTGCTGCTTATTTTTAATCAATCATCAATTTTATACACATCACTGTATACATGTCAAACCCAATCGCCCAATTCAGCACACCACCATCCTCACCCCACCACAGTTTTCCCCCCTTGGTGTCCATATGTTTGCTCTCTACATCTGTGTCTCAACATTTGCCCTGCAACCCGGTTCATCTGTACCATTTTTCTAGGTTCCACATACATGCGTTAATATACGATATTTATTTTTCTCTTTCTGACTTACTTCACTCTGTATGACAGTCTCTAGATCCATCCACGACTCAACAAATGACTCAATTTCATTCCTTTTTATGGCTGAATAATATTCCATTGTATATATGTACCACAACTTCTTTATCTATTCATCTGTCGATGGGCATTTTGTTGCTTCCATGACCTGGCTATTGCAAATAGTGCTGCAATGAGCATTGGAGTGCATGTGTCTTTTTGAATTATGGTTTTCTCTGGGTATATGCCCAGTAGTGGGATTGCTGGGTCATATGGTAATTCTATTTTTAGTTTTTTAAGGAACCTCCATATTGTTCTCCATAGTGGCTGTATCAATTTACTTTCCCACCAACAGTGCAAGAGGGTTCCCTTTTCTCCACACCATCTCCAGCATTTGTTGTTTGTAGATTTTCTGATGATGCCCATTCTAACTGGTGTGAGGTGATACCTCATTGTAGTTTTGATTTGCATTTTTCTAATAACTAGTGATGTTGAGCATCTTTTCATGTGCTTCGTGGCCATCTGTATGTCTTCTTTGGAGAAATATCTATTTAGGTCTTCTGCCCATTTTTGGATTGGGTTGTTTGTTTCTTTAATATTGAGCTGTAGGGCTTCCCTGGTGGCGCAGTGGTTGAGAATCTGCCTGCTAATGCAGGGGACACGGGTTCGAGCCCTGGTCTGGGAAGATCCCACATGCCACGGAGCAGCTGGGCCCGTGAGCCACAATTGCTGAGCCTGCGCGTCTGGAGCCTGTGCCCCGCGACGGGAGGGGCCGCGATAGAGAAAGGCCCGCGCACCGCGATGAAGAGCGGTCCCCGCACCGCGATGAAGAGTGGCCCCCGCTTGCCGCAACTGGAGAAAGCCCTCGCACGAACCGAAGACCCAACACAGCCAAAAATAAATAAATAAATAAATAAATAAATAAGAAAATCCTTTAAAAAAAAAAAAAATATTGAGCTGTATGAGCTGTTTATATATTTTGGAGATTAATCCTTTGTCCGTTGATTCGTTTGCAAATATTTTCTCCCATTCTGAGGGTTGTCTTTTCGTCTTGTTTATGGTTTCATTAGCTGTGCAAAACCTTTGAAGTTTCATTAGGTCCCATTTGTTTATTTTTGTTTTTATTTCTGTTATTCTAGGAGGTGGATCAAAAAAGATCTTGCTGTGGTTTATGTCAAAGTGTGTTCTTCCTATGTTTTCCTCTAAGAGTTTTATAGTGTCCAGTCTTACATTTAGGTCTCTAATCCATTTTGAGTTTATTTTTCTGTATGATGTTAGGGAGTATTCTAATTTCATTCTTTTACATGTTGCTGTCCAGTTTTCCCAGCACCACTTATTGAAGAGACTGTCTTTTCTCCACTGTATATCTTTGCCTCCTTTGCCATAGATTAGTTGACAATAGGTGTGTGGGTTTATCTCTTGGCTTTCTATCTTGTTCCATTGATCTATGTTTCTGATTTTGTGCCAGTACCATATTGTCTTGATTACTGTAGCTTTGTAGTATTGTCTGAAGTCAGGGAGTCTGATTCCTCCAGCTCCATTTTTTTCCCTCAAGACGGCTTTGGCTATTCGGGGTCTTTTGTGTCTCCATACAAATTTTAAGATGATTTGTTCTAGTTCTGTAAAAAATGCCATTGGTAATTTGATAGGGATTGCATTGAATCTGTAGATTGCTTTGGGTAGTATAGTCATTTTCACAATATTGATTCTTCCAATCCAAGAACATGGTATATCTCTCCATCTGTTGGTATCATCTTTAATTTCTTTCATCAGTGTCTTATAGTTTTCTGCATACAGGTCTTTTATCTCCCTAGGTAGGTTTATTCCTAGGTACTTTATTCTTTTTGTTGCAATGGTAAATGGGAGTGTTTCCATAATTTCTCTTTCAGATTTTTCATCATTAGTGTATAGGAATGCAAGAGATTTCTATGCATTAATTGTGTATCCTGCAAGTTTGCCAATTCATTAATTAGATCTAGTAGTTTTCTGGTGGCAGTTTTAGGATTCTCTATGTATAGTAGCATGTCATCTGCAAACAGTGGCAGTTTTACTTCTTCTTTTCCAGTTTGTATTCATTTTATTTCTTTTTCTTCTCTGATTGCCGTGGCTAGGACTTCCAAAACTATGTTGAATAATAGTGATGACAGTGGAATCCTTGTCTCATTCCTGATCTTAGAGGAAATGCTTTCAGTTTTTCACCTTTGAGAATGATATTTGCTGTTGGTTTGTCGTATATGGCCTTTATTATGTTGAGGTAGGTTCCCCATATGTCTACTTTTTGGAGAGTTTTTTTCATAAATGGGTGTTGAATTTTGTCAAAAGCTTTTTCTGCATCGATTGAGAGGATCATATGGTTTTTATTCTTCAATTTGTTAATATGGTGTATCACATTGATTGATTTGCGTATATTGAAGAATCCTTGCATCCCTGGGATAAATCCCACTTGATCGTGGTGTATGATCCTTTTAATGTGTTGTTGGATTCTGTTTGCCAGTATTTTGTTGAGGATTTTTGCATCTATATTCATCAGTGATATGGGTCTGTAATTTTCTTTTTTTGTAGTATCTTTGTCTGGTTTTGGTATCAGGGTGATGGTGACCTCATAGAATGAGCTTGGGAGTGTTCCTTCCTCTGCAATTTTTTGGAAGAGTTTGAGAAGGATGGGTGTTAGCTCTTCTCTAAATGTTTGATAGAATTCACCTGTGAAGCCATCTGGTGCTGGACTTTTGTTTGTTGGAAGATTTTTAATCACAATTTCAATTTCATTGTGATTGGTCTGTTCATATTTTCTATTTCTTCCTGGTTCAGTCTTGGAAAGTTATATCTTTCTAAGATTTGTCCATTTCTTCCATGTTGTCCATTTTATTGGCATAGAGTTGCTTGTAGTAGTCTCTTAGGATGTTTTGTATTTCTGTGGTGTCTGTTGTAACTTCTTCTTTTTCATTTCTGATTTTATTGATTTGAGACCTCTCCCTCTTTTTCTTGATGAGTCTGGCTAATGACTTATCAATTTTGTTTATCTTCTCAAAGAACCAGCTTTTAGTTTTATTGATATTTGCTATTGCTTCTTTGTTTCTATTTCATTTATTTCCACTCTGATCTTTATGATTTCTTTCTTTCTGCTAACTTTGGATTTTGTTTGTTCTTCTTTCTCTAGTTTCTTTAGGTGTAAGTTTAGATTGTTTACTTGAGATTTTTCTTGTTTCTTTAGGTAGGCTTGTATAGCTATAAACTTCCCTCTTAGAACTGCTTTTGCTGCATCCCATAGGTTTTCGATCATTGTGTTTTCATTGTCCTTTGTCTCTAGGTATTTTTTGATTTCTTCTTAGATTTCTTCAGTGAGCTCTTGGTTATTTAGTGACGTATTGTTTAGCCTCCATGTGTTTGTGTTGTTTACCTTTTTTTCCTTGTAATTCATTTCTAATCTCATAGCGCTGTGGTCAGAAAAGATGCTTGATATGATTTCAATTTTCTTAAATTTACTGAGGCTTGATTTGTGACTCAAGATGTGATCTATCCTGGAGAATGTTCCGTGTGCACTTGAGAAGAACGTGTAATCTGCTGTTTATGGATGGAATGTCCTATAAATATCAATTAAATCTATCTGGTCTATTGTGTCATTTAAAGCTTTTGTTTCCTTATTAATTTTCTGTCTGGATGATCTGTCCATTGGTGTAAGTGAGGTGTTAAAGTCCCCCACTATTATTGTGTTACTGTCGATTTCCTCTTTTATAGCTGTTAGTAGTTGCCTTATGTATTGAGGTGCTCCTATGTTGGGTGCATATATAATTATAATTGTTAAATCTTCTTCTTGGATTGATCCCTTTATCATTATGTAGTGTCTTTCCTTATCTCTTGTAACATTCTTTATTTTAAAGTCTATTTTATCTGATATGAGTATAGCTACTCCAGCTTTCTTTTGATTTCCATTTTCATGGAATATCTTTTTCCATCCCCTCACTTTCAGTCTGTATGTGTCCCTAGGTCTAAAATGGGTCTCTTGTAGACAGCATATGTATGGGTCTTGTTTTTGTATCCATTCAGCCAGTCTGTGTCTTTTGGTTGGAGCATTTAATCCATTCACCTTTAAGGTAATTATAGATATGTATGTTCCTATTCCCATTTTCTTAATTGTTTTGGGTTTGTTTTTGTAGGTCCTTTTCTTCTCTTGTGTTTCCCACTTAGAGAAGTTCCTTTAGCATTTGTTGTAGAGCTGGTTTGGTGGTGCTGAATTCTCTTAGCTTTTGCTTGTCTGTAAAGCTTTTGATTTCTCCATCAAATCTAAATGAGATCTTTGCCGTGTAGAGTAATCTTGGTTGTAGGTTATTCCCTTTCATCACTTTAAGTATATCATGCCACTCCCTTCTGGCTTGTAGAGTTTCTGCTGAGAAATCAGATGTTAACCTTACGGGAGTTCCCTTTTATGTTATTTGTCATTTTTCCCTTGCTGCTTTTAATATGTTTTCTTTGTATTTAATTTTTGATAGTTTGATTAATTTGTTTGATTAGTTTGATTAGTTTGTGTCTTGGCGTGTGTCTCCTTGGTTTTATCCTGTATGGGGCTCTCTGTGTTTCCTGAACTTGATTAACTATTTCCTTTCCCTTATTAAGGAAGTTTTCAACTATAATCTCTTCAAATATTTTCTCAGTCCCTTTCTTTTTCTCTTCTTCTTCTGGGACCCCTATAATTCGAATTTTGGTGCATTCAATCTTGTCCCAGACGTCTCTGAGTCTGTCCTCAATTCTTTTCATTCTTTTTGTCTTTATTCTGCTCTGCAGTAGTTATTTCCACTATTTTTTCTTCCAGGTCACTAATCCGTTCTTCTGCCTCAGTTATTCTGCTATTGATCCCTTCTAGAGAATTTTTAATTTCATTTATTGTGTTGTTCATCATTGTTTGTTTGCTCTTTAGTTCTTCTAGGTACTTGTTAAACGTTTCTTGTACTTTCTCCATTCTATTTCCATGATTTTTGATCACCCTTACTATCATTATTCTGAATTCTTTTTCATGTAGACTGCCTATTTCCTCTTCATTTGTTAGGTCTGGTGGGTTTTTACCTTGCTCCTTCATCTGCTGTGTGTTTCTCTGTGTTCTTATTTTGCTTAACTTACTGTTTTGGGGGGGTCTCCTTTTTGCAGGCTGCAGGTTCGTAGTTTCCATTGTTTTTGGTGTCTGCCCCCAGTGGCTAAGGTTGGTTCAGTGGGTTGTGTAGGCTTCCTGGTGGAGGGGACTAGTGCCTGTGTTCTGGTGGATGAAGCTGGATCTTGTCTTTCTGGTGGACAAGTCCATGTCTGGTGGTGTGTTTTGGGGTGTCTGTGGCCTTATTATGATTTTAAGCAGCCTCTCTGTTAATGGATGGGGCTGTGTTCCTGTCTTGCTAGTTGTTTGGCATAGGGTGTCCAGCACTGTAGCTTCCTGGTCGTTGAGTGGAGCTGGGTCTTGGTGTTGAGATGGGGATCCTTGGGAGATTTTAACCGTTTAATATTACGTGGAGCTGGGAGGTTTCTTGTGGACCAGTGTCCTGAAGTTGGCTCTCCCACCTCAGAGGCACAGCACTGACTCCAGGCTAGAGCACCATGTGCCTTTCATCCACACGGGTCAGAATAAAACGGAGAAAAAATAGAAAGAATAAAAGAAAGAGGATAGAATAGAATAAAATAAAATAAAGTAAAATAAAATAAAGTTATTAAAATAAAAAATAGTTATTAAGACAAAATTTTTTTAAAGTAAAAAAAAAAAAAACAAAACAAAAACGGACAGACAGAACCCTAGGACAAATGGTGAAATCAAAGCTATACAGACAAAATCACACACAGAAGCATACACATACACACTCACAAAAAGAGAAAAATTGGAAAAAATAATATATCTTTGCTCCCAAAGTCCACCTCCTCAATTTGGGATGATTCGTTGCCTATTCAGGTATTCCACAGATGCAGGGTACATCAAGTTGACTGTGGAGATTTCATCCACTGCTCCTGAGGCTGCTGGGAGAGATTTCTCTTTCTCTTCATTGTTCACAGAGCTCCTGGGGTTCAGCTTTGGATTTGGATGTGCCTCTGTGTGTACGTCGCCTGAGGGCGTCTTTTCTTCGCTCAGACAGGACGGGGTTAAAGGAGCAGCTGATTCGGGGGCTCTGGCTCACTCAGGCTGGGGGAGGCAGGGATACGGATGCGGGGTGAGCCAGGGGCGGCAGAGGCCGGCAGGATGTTGCACCAGCCTGAGGCACCATGCGTTCTCCCCAGGAAGTTGTCCCTGGATCATGGGACCCTGGCAGTGGAGGGCTGAACAGGCTTTCAGGAGGGGCAGTGTGGATAGTGACCTGTGCTCTCACACAGGCTTCTTGGTGGCAGCAGCAGCAGCCTCAGCATTTCATGCCCGTCTCTGAGGTCTGCACTGACAGCCGCAGCTCGTGCCCGTCTCTGGAGCTCCTTTAAGCAGCACTGTTAAACCCCTCTCCTCTTGCACCAGGAAACAAAGAGGGAAGAAAAAGTCTCTTGCCTCTTTGGCAGTTCCAGATACTTTCCCGGACTCCCTCCCGGCTAGCTGTGGCGCACTAACCCCCTTCAGGCTTTGTTCACGCGACCAACACCAGTCCTCTCCCTGAGATCCGCCCAAAGCCCGAGCCTCAGCTCCCAGCCCCCTCCCGTCCCGGCGTGGGAGCAGATAAGCCTCTCGGGCTGGTGTCTGCTGGTCAGCACTGATCCTCTGTGTGGGAAGCTCTCTGCTTTGCCCTCCGCACCCCTGTTGCTGCGCTCTCCTCCGTGGCTCTGAAGCTTCCCCCTCCACCCCCCGCAGTCTCTGCCCGTGAAGGGGCTTCCTAGTGTGTGGAAACCTTTCCTCCTTCACAGCTCTCTCCCAGTGATGCAGGTCCTGTCCCTATTCTTTATCTCTGTTTTTCTTTTTTCTTTTGCCCTACCCAGGTACGTGGGGAGTTTCTTGCCTTTTGGGTGGTCTGAGGTCTTCTGCCAGCATTCAGTAGGTGTTCTATAGGAGCAGTTCCACCCGTAGATGTATTTCTGATGTATCTGTGGGGAGGAAGGTGATCTCCGTGTCTTACTCTTCTGCCATCTTGAACCATATCCTGTTTCTATTTTATAAATGTCTATTGTATTTATTTCCTGTCTGATCTTTATTATTTTCTTCCTTCTGCTGACTTCAGGTTTTGTTTGCTTTTCCTTTTCTAATACTTTTAGTTTGTAGGTTAGGTTGTTTATTTGAGATTTTTTTCTTGTTTCTTGAGGAAAACCTGTATCTCTATGAACTCCCTCTTAGGACTACTTTTGCTGCATCACGTAGAGTTTGTATGGTTGTGTTTTCAGTGTCAGTTTTCTGAAAGTTTTTTAAAATTTTCTATTTGATTTCATTGTTGACCCATTGCTTTTTCATGGGCATGATATTTAGTTTCCATGCAGTTGTTTTTTTCTCATTTCTCTTTTTGTGGTTGATTTCTAGTTTCATGCTGCTGTGGTTAGAAATGTGTGTAATAATTTCTATCCTCTTAAATTTGTTGAGGCTTGTTTTTTGTCCTAGTATGTGGTCTATCCTAGAGAATGTTCCATGTGTGCTTGAAAAGAATGTGTATTCTATGTTTTTTGGATGTAATGTCCTGAACATATAAATTAAGTCTGTTCTCTTGTGTCATTTAAGATCTCTCTTGCCTTGTTGATTTTCTATCTGGAAGATCTGTCTATTGATGTCAGTGGAGTGTAGAAGTCTCCTACTATTATTGTATTCCCATATTTTCTCCTTTTGTGTTTGTTAGTATTTGTTTTATATGTTTAGGTGTTCCTATATTGGATGCCTATATGTTAAGGAGTGTAATATTCTCCTCATGTATTGATCTTTTTATCATTATATAGTGTCTTTCTTTATGGCCTTTGTTTTAAAGCCTATTTTGTCTGCTGTGAGTATTGTTAGCCTTGCTTTCTTGTCATTTCCATTTTCATGAAATAACTTTTTTCCCATCCCCTCACTTTCAATCTATGTTGTCCTTTGCAATAGAGTGGGTCTCTTATAGGCAGCATATTGTAGGCTCCTGTTTTATTATACAATCTACCATTGTATGTCTTTTGATTGGAGCATTTAATCCACTGACAATTAAGGGAATTATTGATAGGCATATATTAACATTTTAAAACTTGTTTTCTATTTGATTTTGTATTTCTTTGTTCTTTTTGTTTTTCCTTTTGTGATTTGATGGTTTTCTTTTGTATTATGCTTGAGTTCCCTTCTTTCTGATTTTTGTCAATCTATTGTATATTTTTGACTTGTGGTTACTCTGGTTTTCAATTATGTTACCCCATTAGTGCAGCTACTTACTCTAGACAGGTTGTCATAGAAACTCAAATACATTCTTAAAACTCTACATTTTCTTACTCCCCTCCCCCACATTTTTTTTATTTTGATGTCCTATTTTACATCTTCATGCATATCCCTTCACTGTTCACTGTAGTTATAATCACCTTTACAAAATTATTTTTGATTTTTAAAATACCTCTGTAATGGCTTAAGTGATCTACAACCCTTTTATATATTTGCTTATCCTATTGTGATTTCCCCTTTCCTATAGATTCATGCTCCTTTTCTATTTAGAAAAGACCTTTCAATATTTCTTTTAGGATAAATTTGGTATTGCTGTAATCTTTTAGTTTTTGCTTGTCTGAGAAATTCTTTATGTTTCCTATTCTAAATGATAGTCTTGCTATGTAGAATATCCTAGGTTGCTTGTTTTTCCCTTTCAGAACTTTGAATATATCTTTCCACTCCCCCTGGCCTTCAAAGTTTCTGTAGAGGAATCAGCTGACAGCCTTATCGGAGTTCCCTTGAAACTAACTCTTTGTGTGTTTTTTTTTTTTCCTGCTTTTGGAATCCTCTCTTTATTTTTAACTTTTCCATTTGAATTATACTATGTCTTGGAGTAAATTTGTTTGAGTTCATCTTGTTAGGGACCCTCTGTGCTTCCTGTGTCTGGATATTTGCTTCCTTCTTTAGGTTTGGGAATTTTTCAGCCATAATTTCTTTGAATACATTATTGATCCCCCTTTCTCTTCTTTCTTCTTCTGGCATTCTTACTGTGCATAGGTTGGCATGCTTTATACTATCCCATAGATCTCTTATGTTGCTTTCATTTTTTATTATTTGTCTTCTGTCATTCTGATTGGGAGATTTACATTATTCTAACTTCCAGATCACTTATTTGTTCTTCTGCATTACATTTTTTGCCATTTATGGCCTTTAGCTTGGTTTTCTGTTGGCAGTTGTGTCTAATTTTGATTGGCTCCTTGTTATAGTTTCTAATTCCTTGTTACAGTGATCTGCATTTTTACCAATGGCCTTTCTTAATTTCCTCAGTATTTTTATTATCTTCTTTTTGAACTCCGGATGTGGTAGACTGGAGATGTCTGTTTCATTGTTTGTTATTTTAATTGGGAATGGGCTCCTCTGCTTTTTCATTTTACTTTTATTTCTCTGACTCCATGAATTTTGAGGAAATAGCTATCTACCGTGGTCTTGAAGGGCTATTTTTATGTGGGCGTTTTCCTGAGTAGCCTGTGTGAGTCCAATATTTTTGGTGTCAGGGCTGTTGTTGGCATGGATGCCTGCAATGTCTTTTCTCAGGGTGTGCTGACCATTATCCCTTTGATAAGGAGTTTAATTAGTGTTGTGGTGACCAGAGCCTGCACTGGATATTGTGCAGGGCCTCCTCTTTGCTCTATGGTTGTCACAGCCCTGTCAGGGGCAGGGTCTGCTTCCCAGTTGTTTGAGTAGAAGCCCCCAGATCTGGTTCTAAGCTTCAGTGGGAGGTAGGCAGGACTGGAGCACTCCATCTGGGAAAGGAGTCACTGTGTGTTCCTCCTCAGGAGCTGTCTGCCAGGACAAGTGATTCTGTGATGGTACCTGCTATGTGGTGTACATGCCCACAAAGTTCACTGTTGTTGCCACTGCCCTTGGGGTCACTTCTGCTGCAGGAGCACTGGTTATTGGCTTAGGTGTCCCTCAGGCAATAATTGGCTCAGATTTCAGTCCTGCTTCTATGTGTGGGCACCCACAAAGCCTGCTATGGGCGCACCACTTATCAGCTTGGTGGTGTCCCAGGTGCTGCTACTGGCATAAATTCACTGAACTCGTGCACACACCAGGAATTTGATCAGATTCAGCCATCTCTCCAAGTGTGGGCACCACACTGGTGCTTGCATGCTCCCAGAGTTGAGCACACTGAAAATGAGGCTGCTATGGCAGGGCCACACCCCTCTCTTCATGTGCATGTTAACAATAGTGCTTCTATGGGGGACCTGGGCTCTGTCCTATACACACCTTCAGATGTGGCCTGGACCACACTCCAGATCCTTTGGGCTGTCTCCATGCAGGTAAACCATGTCCTCTTCCTGGATCAGTCCACTGAAGCCTGAGTTACAGTACCCAGCTGCTGTACACACAAGCAGGCATATGGATCTTCGGCCAGGAAATACAGCAAGGTAACACAGACCATCTGTGCTTGTCTCTGTTCTCCCTACAGCAAGCTGACTGCTGCACTCTCCTCTGAGCTTCTGATCCTCCCTATCTGTCCCACTGACATCTGAGTTGATGAAGGGGATCCCCATTGTGAAGAAATTTTTCCCCTTTCACAGTTCTCTCCCAGGGGCTCAGGTCTTGTCCTGATTCCTTTCTTTCCCCCTTCATTCTACCTAGTTACATGGTGATATTTCTTGCATCTTTTGTTGTATGAGGTCTTCTGCCAGCATTCAGTGGGTATTCTATGAGAATTGTTCCACATGTAGATATATTTTTTATTTATTTGTGTGTGGGGGTGAGCTCCACATCATTCCATTCCATCATCTTGATCATGCCCCTAGTCCATTTACTTTTAAAGTGATTATTGATAGGTGTGTATTTAATGCCACTTTGTTTCTTGTTTTCTGGTTGTTTTGTAGTTCTCTCTTCTTTTAGTCTCTTACCTTGTGGTTTGATGATTTTCTTTAATATTAAATTTGGGTTCTTTTTTTTTAATTTTTACTATATATTGGAGTATAGTTGATTAACAATTTTGTGTTAGTTTCAGGTGTACTGCAAAGTGATTCAGTTATACATATACATATACCTGTTCTTTTTCAGATTCTTTTCCCATTTAGGTTATTACATAATATTGAATAAAGTTCCTTGTGTTATACAGTAGGTCCTTGTTGATTAACTATTTTATACATAGTACTGTGTATATGTTAATCCCAAATGCCTAATTTATCCCTCCCCTCCCACCTTTCTCCCGTTATAACCATAAATTTGTTTTCTAAGTCTGTGAGTCTGTTTCTGTTTTTTAAAAAAGTTCATTTGTATCATTTTTTTAGATTCCACAAATAAGTAATATCATATGATATTTGTCTTTGTCTGACTTACGTCACTTAGTATGATAATCTCTAGGTCTCTCCATGTTGCTGCAAATGACACTATTTCCTTCTTTTTTATGGCTGAGTAATATTCCATTATATATATATATATATATATATATATATATATATATATATATATATATATATATATATATACACCACATCCTCTTTATCCATTCGTCTGTCGATGGACATTGAGGTTGCTTCCATGTCTTGGCTACTGTAACTAGTGCTGCAATAAACATTGGAGTTCATGTGTCTTTTCAAATTATGGTTTTCTTCAGATATATGCCCAGGAGTGGAATTTCAGGATCATATAATAGCTCTATTTTTAGTTTTTTAAGGATCCTCCATAATGTTTTCCATAGCAGATGTACCAATTTACATTCCCACCAACAGTGTAGGAAGGTTCTCTTTTCTCCACACCCTCTCCAGCATTTATAGTTTGTAGACATTTTGATGATGACCATTCTCACAATGTGAAGTAATACCTCACTGTAGTTTTGATTTGCATTTCTGTAATAATTAACAATGTTGAGCATCTTTTCATGAACCTTTTGACCATCTGTATGTCTTCTTCGGAGAAATATCTATTAAAGTCTTCTGCCCATTTTTGATTGGGTTGGTTGTTTTTTGATATTGAGCTTCTTGTATATGTTGGAGATTAATTTCTTGTCAGTTGAATCGTTTCCAAATTTTTCTCCCATTCTGTGGGCTGTCTTTTCATTTTGTTTATGGTTTCCTTTGCTGTGCAAAAGCTTTTAGGTTTAATTAGGTCCCATTTGTTTGTTTTTGTTTTATTTTCATTACTCTAGGGGGTGGATCCCAAAAGAATTTGCTGATTTATGTCAAAGAGTGTTCTGCCTATGTTTTCCTCTAAAAGTTTTATAGTCTACAGTCTTACATTTAGGACTTTAATAAATTTTGAGTTTATTTTTGTATATGGCATTAGAGAACATTCTAATTTCAGTCTTTTACATGTAGCTGTCCAGTTTTCTGAGCACCAGTTATTGAAGAGACCATCTTTTCTCCATTGTATATTCTTGCCTCCTTTGTCATACATTGATTGCCACAGGTGTGTGGGTTTGTTTCTAGGCTTTCTGTCCTGTTCCATTGATCTATATGTCTGTTTTTGTGCCTGTACCATACTGTCTTGATGACTGTAGCTTTTAGTATAGTCTGAAGTCAGGGACTCTGATTCTTCCAGCTTAGGTTTTCTTTCTCAAGATTATTTTTGCTATTTGGGGTCTTTTGTATTCCATACAAATTTAAACGTTTTTTGTTCTAGTTTGGGGAAAATGCCATTGGTAATTTGATAGGGATGGCCTTGAATCTGTAGATTGCCATGAGTAGTATAGTCATTTTTACAATATTGATTCTTCCAATCCAAGAACATGGTATATATATCTTTCCATCTGTTTGTGTCATCTTCTATTTATTTCATCAGTGTCATAGTTTTTGGAGTACAAGTCTTTTGTCTCCCTAGGTAGGTTTATTCCTAGGTATTTTATTCTTTTTGATGTGATGGTAAATGGGATTCTTTAATTTCTCTTTCTGATCTTTCGTTCTTAGTGCACAGAAATGCAACAGATTTCTGTGTATTAATTTTGTATCCTGTAACTTTACCAAATTCAGTGATGAGCTCTAGTAGTTTTCTGGTAGCATCTTTAGGATTTTCTATGTATACTATCATGCCATCTGCAAACAGTAAGTTTTATTTCTTCTTTCCCAATTTGGATTCCTTTCATTTCTTTTTCTTCTCTAATTGCCATGACTAAGACTTCCAAAACTATGTGGAATAAAAGGGGTGAGAGTGGATATTCTTGTCTTGTTCCTGATCTTAGAGGAAATGCTTACAGCTTTTCCCTGTTGAATATGATGCTATCTGTGGCTTTGTCATATATGGCTTTTATTAATTTGAGGTATGTTCCTTCTATGCTCACATTCTGGAGAGTTTTTATCATAAATGGGTGTTGAATTTTGTCAAAAGCTTTTTCTGCATCTATTGAGATGATCATATGTTTTTTATTCTTCAATTTGTTAATGTGGTATATCACACGGATTGATTTGTGGATATTGAAGAATCCTTGCATCCCTGGGATAAATCACACTTGCTCATGGTATATGATTCTTTTAATGTATTTTCCTTTGTTTTTGTGTATCTATTGTACGTTTTGATTTGTGATTACCATGAGGTAATATATATCAACCTATAAATATATCTACTTCTTTTAGACTGATAGTTGTTTAAATTCAAGCATATTCTAAAAGCTCTCTTTTACTTCACCCTCCCACATTTTATGTTCAAGTGTCATATCTTACATCTTTATGTATATCACTTAAATATTTTCTATAGTTATATTTGATTTTACAATTTCTGTCTTTTAACTTTTGTACCAGCTTATTAAAGTAGTTGATCAACAACCTTCACTATGTGTTTACCTTTATCAGTGGGATTTTTTCCCTTCAATTATTTTTTTTATTTTATGTTATACACTTTTCTTTTTTTTGTTTGTTTTTTTGAATTTTATTTATTTTTTTTATACAGCAGGTTCTTATTACTTATATATTTTATACATATTAGTGTATATATGTCAATCCCAGTCACTCAATGCATCACACCACCAACACCTTCCCTACCCCACTTTCCCTCCTTGGTGTCCATAGGTTTCTTCTCTACATCTGTGTCTCTACTTCTGCCTTGCAAACCAGTTCATCTTAACATTTTTCTAGATTCCACATATACGCATTAATATACAATATTTGTTTTTCACTTTCTGACTTACTTCACTCTGTATGACAGTCTCTAGGTCCATCCACATCTCTACAAATGGTCCAATTTCATTCCTTTTTATGGTTCAGTAATATTCCATTGTATATATGTACCACATCTTCTTTATCCATTCATCTATTGATGGGCATTTAGGTTGCTTCCATGACCTGGTATTGTATATAGTGGTGAAATGAACACTGGGGTGCATGTGTCTTTTTGAATTAATGATTTCTCTGGGTATGTGCCCAGTAGTGGGATTGCTGGGTCATATGGTAATTCTGTTTTTAGTTTTTTAAGGAACCTCTATACTGTTCTCCATAGTGGCTGTATCAATTTATATTTTCACAAACAATGCAAGAGTGTTCCCTTTCCTCCACACCCTCTCCAGCATTTGTTGTTCATAGATTTTCTGATGATGCCCATTCTAACCGGTGTGAGGTGATACGTCATTGTAGTTTTGATTTGCATTTCTCTAATAATTAGTGATGTTGAGCAGCTTTCCATGTACCTCTTGGCCATCTGTATGTCTTCTTTGGAGAAATGTCTATTTAGGTCTTCAACCCATTTTTTCATTGGCTTTTTTTTAATATTGAACTGCCTGAACTGTTTATCTAATTTGGAGATTAATCCTTTGTCCATTGATTCATTTGCAAATATTTTCTCCCATTCTGAAGTTTGTCTTTTCATCCTGTTTACAGTTTCCTTTGCTGAGCAAAAGCTTTTAAGTTTCATTGGGTCCCATTTGTTTATTTTTGTTTTTATTTCCATTACTCTAGGAGGTGGGTCAAAAAAGATCTTGCTGCAATTTATGTCATAGAGTGTTCTTCCTATGATTTCCTCTAAGAGTCTGGCCTTACATTTAGGTCTTTAATACATTTTGAGTTTATTTTTCTGTATGGTGTTAGGGAGGGTTCTAATTCCATTCTTTTACATGTAGCTGTCCAGTTTTCCTGGCACCATTTATTGAAGAGACTGTCTTTTCTCCATTGTATATACTAGTCTGCTTTGTCATAGATTAGTTGGCCATAGGCGTGTGGGTTTATCTCTGTGCTTTCTATCCTGTTCCATTGATCTATATTTCTGTTTGTGCCAGTACCATACACTCTTGATTACTGTAGCTTTATAGTATAGTCTGAAGTCAGGGCATCTGATTCCTCAAGCTCCGTTTTTTTCCCTCAAGATTGTTTTGGCTATTCAGGGTTTTTTGTATCTCCATACAAATGTGAAGACTTTTTCCTTGTTCTGTAAAAAATGCCATTGGTAAGTTGATAGGGATTGCATTGAATCTGTAGATTGCTTTGGGTAGTATAGTCATTTTCACAAAGTTGATTCTTCCAATCCAAGAACATGGTATATCTCTCCATCTGTTTGTATCATCTTTAATTTCTTTCATCAGTGTCTTATAGTTTTCAGCATATAAGTCTTTTGTCTCCTTATGTAGGTTTATTCCTAGGTATTTTATTCTTTTTGTTGCAATGGTAAATGGGAGTGTTTCCTTAATTTCTCCTTCAGATTTTTCATCATTAGTGTAGGGGAATGCAAGAGATTTCTGTGCATTAATTTTGTACCTTGTTACTTTACAAAATTCATTGATAAGCTCTAGTGTTTTTCTGGTAGCATCTTTAGGATTCTGTATGTATAGTTTCATGTCATCTGCAAAAAGTGACAGCTTTACTTCTTCTTTTCCAATTTGGATTCCTTTTATTTCTTTTTCTTCTCTGAATGCTGTGGCTAAGACTTCCAAAACTATGTTGAATAATTGTGGTGAGAGTGGGCATCCTTCCTTTGTTCCTGATTTTAGAGGAAATGGTTTCAGTTTTTCACCATTTAGAATGATGTTGGCTGTGGGTTTGTCATATATAGCCTTTATTATGTTGATGAAAGTTCCCTCTATGTGTACTTTCTGTAGAGATTTTGTCATAAATGGGTGTTGAATTTTGTCGGATTTTTTTCTGTGTCTATTGAGATTATAATGTGGTTTTTATTCTTGAGTTTTTAATAAGGTGTATCACACTGATTGATTTGCATGTATTGAAGAATCCTTGCATTACGGAGATAAAGCCCACTTGATCATGGAGTATGATCCTTTTAATGTGCTGTTGGATTCTGTTTTCTAGCATTTTGTTGAGGATTTTTGCATCTATATTCAACAATGATATTGGTCTGTAGTTTTCTTTTTTTGTGACATCTTTGTCGGGTTTTGGTATCAGGTTGATGGTGGCCTCGTAGAATGAGTTTGGGAGTGTTCCTCCCTCTTCTATATTTTGGAAGAGTTTGAGAAGACTGGGGGTCTTCCACAGGAAGTGCTGAGGACACAGGAGTCCTAGGAGTCTTGAAAAGCTCACTAGCGTGAAGGCACTACGTAGACTACCTTTTCATGGGAAATGCTGCATGCCTCATCTTGTGCATGCAATACATGAACCTTACTATGACCCTGCCTAGCAGTGTCGTGTTCCCTTTAGTAATTGGTGCCTTTGGGATGCCTAATGCAAGGAATGCAAGCACCCTATCACTCTCAGGAAAACGCCCTTTTCCTAACATGGGCAATCCAGCACGTAACACTGGTGGCAGCACTGTATTTCAGGCAGCTTTGAGGCTGTAGCTGTACTTCTTAACAGCTGGGAAGTGCAACTATTAGCATAGATTCCGAATCCGAAAGTTGAAAACTGCCCAAGTACGTTTAGTTTTCAGCGAGCAAAAAGAGACTGAAGGACAGCTCTGGAAACTTTCCCGATTAATTTTGAACCAGGGAGTTGTGCAATGTGTGAATGGTCTACGTGACATAAGACTTTAGTTAGGTTATGCACAAGATTAGGCAGGCAGCATTTCTCAAGAAAACGTAGTCCATGTAGTGCCTTCACGCTAGTGAGCTTTTCATGACTCCTAGGAAACCTGAGTCCTCAGCACCTCCCGTGGAAGAACACTGCATCCCGAATGTCTCTTCCTGGGCGACTTCACAACATTCAGGGACCTTGGGCCTCCGGATAATATCAATTAATGCGGAGAGAAAGGCGACACACTGCTTTCCTCGTTGGATAGCTAGATGTCTGAGCTTTCTAAAGGCTACCTGAACACAGGTCAAGCAGGTCTTTTAGGTGTACGGCCAGTGGTTCCCAGCAATGAATCTGGGCTGCAATGAAGAAACACTCTCCGTACGGTTTATATTGTGAACCCTTACTTGATGCCTCTCTATGCCAAGCAGACAGTTGACTTTCGAAGCAGCCTGACAAAGGCACAGTTTTCCCCTGAAACACCCACTAGCCTTTGATAAGGTGTACGGACGACGAGGTCTATCCCAAGGCAGTAAGTTCGTCACGCTACACGCTCCATGCAGAATTGCCTTGGTACGAAGTTTTAACTGGGAAGGGCAGGGTGCTGCTTGAGACTCTTTGCCTTTGTCAGAAACTACACGTAATATGCAGTGTGCAACTTTGATATTGGGGACCTAGTGAGAGAAGCACTGTTTTCCCCACTGAAGAGCGGGATACTTGCAGCGTCAAAGTTTCCTGCGGAACAGTGTTGCTGCCTGTGTTGTCTTCACTTCTGGAATGCCTTTGTGGAGAAAAGAGAGAGTACCTAGAGAAAGAGAATGTGTCCTGCGCACTGCAGGAGGCGTGCCAGAGCCCTCATTGCCAAAGGGAAAGCGAGATCTCTCCACAAGGTTCAAAGTATCCTTCAGATATTCCATCCACGAATTGAGGAGTGCAGAGGATTTCCATTTACTTTTGGGCAGGTAGTGCAGGAATTCTAGTATGCTTTTCCTAAGGCCACTGCGTCCTCACCGTGTCCCATAGATGAACACTTCGTACAGGATCACTTTTCTTGGCGACTGCACAGCATTAGGCTCTCTAAGGCCTCCGGATCACCACTTTGAAAGCAGAGTGAATGGTAACCTTCTGCTTTCTTCTCCAGATAGCTAGATGGCCAAAGCATTCAAGAGACCTCCGGAACACAGCTCTAGCAGGTTTTAGGTGTAATGCCAGTGGCTCTCAGTGCAGAGTGTGAGCTGCAATGAAAACACTCTATTCTTGGTGTCCGTTCTGGGTACACTTACTTACCTGACATTTCTCTAGGCCACGCGCAGACTAGACATTTCATGCAGTCTTGAAAATGTATACTTTCCCCTGAACTCTAGTACACTTAGCGAAGGTGCGAGGAACCGTAACCTCCCTAAAGTCTTAAGTCCTGTAGACCATTCACACATTGCACAACTCCCTGGTTCAAAATTAATCCAGAAAGGTGCCAGAGTGGTCCTTCAGTCTCTTTTTGCTTTCTGAAAACTAAAAGTACTTGGGCAGGGTTCAAATTTCAGATTCGGAATCTTTGCGAATAGTTCCACTTCCCAGCTGTAAAGAAGGACAGCTGCAGCCTCAAAGATGCCGGAAATACAGTGCTGCTGTCAGTCTTACGTGCTGGGATGCCCCTGTTAGGAAAAGGGCGTTTTCCTGTGAGCACTCGGGTGCTTGCAGTTCCCTGCATGAGGCATCCCAAAGGCGCCAATACTAAAGGGAACACGACTCTGCCAGGCAGGCTCATCGTAAGGTCTATGTATTGCATTCACAAGATTAGACATGCAGCATTTCCCATGAAAAGTTAGTCCATGTAGTGCCTTCACGCTAGTGAGCTTGTCAGGAATCCTAGGACTCCTGCGTCCTCAGTACCTCCCGTGGAAGAACACTGCATCCTGAATGTCTCTTCCTGGGCGACTTCACAACATTCAGGGACCTTGGGCCTCCGGATCATATCTCTTAATGCAGAGAGAAAGGCGACACACTGCTTTCTTCGTTGGATAGCTAGATGTCCGAGCTTTCTAAAGGCCGCCCAAACACAGCTCCAGCAGGTCTTTTAGGTGTATGGCCAGTGGTTCCCAGCACTGAACCTGGGCTGCAATGAAGAAACACTCTCCGTAGGGTTGAGAATGTGAACCCTTACTTGTTGTCTCTCTATGCCAAGCAGACAGTTGACTTCCGAAGCAGCCTGACAAAGGCACAGTTTTCCCCTGAAACACCCACTAGCCTTTGATAATGTGTACGGACGGCGAGGTCTATCCCAAGGCAGTAAGTTCGTCACGCTACACGCTCCATGCAGAATTGCCTTGGTACGAAGTTTTAACTGGGAAGGGCAGGGTGCTGCTTGAGACTCTTTGCCTTTGTCAGAAACTACACGTAATATGCAGTGTGCAACTTTGATATTGGGGACCTAGTGAGAGAAGCACTGTTTTCCCCACTGGAGAGCAGGATACTTGCAGCGTCAAAGTTTCCTGCGGAACAGTGTTGCTGCCTGTGTTGTCTTCACTTCTGGAATGCCTTTGTGGAGAAAAGAGAGAGTTCCTAGAGAAACAGAATGTGTCCTGTGCACTGCAGGAGGCGTGCCAGAGCCCTCATTGCCAAAGGGAAAGCGAGACCTCTCCACAAGGTTCAAAGTATCCTTCAGATATTCCATCCACGAATTGAGGAGTGCAGAGGATTTCCATTTACTTTTGGGCAGGTAGTGCAGGAATTCTAGTATGCTTTTCCTAAGGCCACTGCGTCCTCACCGTGTCCCATAGAAGAACACTTCGTACAGGATCACTTTTCTTGGCGACTGCACAGCATTAGGCTCTCTAAGGCCTCCGGATCACCACTTTGAAAGCAGAGTGAAAGGTAACCTTCTGCTTTCTTCTCCAGATAGCTAGATGGCCAAAGCATTCAAGAGACCTCCGGAACACAGCTCTAGCAGGTGTTAGGTGTAATGCCAGTGGCTCTCAGTGCAGAGTGTGAGCTGCAATGAAAACACTCTATTCTTGGTGTCCGTTCTGGGTACAATTACTTACCTGACATTTCTCTAGGCCACGCGCAGACTAGACATTTCATGCAGTCTTGAAAATGTATACGTTCCCCTGAACTCTAGTACACTTAGCGAAGGTGCGAGGAACCGTAACCTCCCTAAAGTCTTAAGTCCCGTAGACCATTCAGACATTGCACAACTCCCTGGTTCAAAATTAATCCAGAAAGGTGCCAGAGTGGTCCTTCAGTCTCTTTTTGCTTTCTGAAAACTAAAAGTACTTGGGCAGGGTTCAACTTTCGGATTCGGAATCTTTGCGAATAGTTGCACTTCCCAGCTGTAAAGAAGGACAGCTGCAGCCTCAAAGATGCCGGAAATACTGTGCCGCTGTCAGTCTTACTTGCTGGAATGCCCCTGTTAGGAAAAGGGCGCTTTCCTGTGAGCACTAGGGTGCTTGCAGTTCCTTGCATGAGGCATCCCAAAGGCGCCAATACTAAAGGGAACACGACTCTGCCAGGCAGGCTCATAGTAAGGTCTATGTATTGCATTGACAAGTTTAGACATGCAGCATTTCCCATGAAAACGTAGTCCATGTAGTGCCTTCACGCTAGTGAGCTTGTCAGGACTCCTAGGACTCCTGCGTCCTCAGCACCTCCCATGGAAGAACACTGCATCCCGAATGTCTCTTCCTGGGTGACTTCACAACATTCAGGGACCTTGGGCCTCCGGATCATATCTCTTAATGCAGAGAGAAAGGCGACACACTGCTTTCTTCGTTGGATAGCTAGATGTCCAAGCTTTCTAAAGGCCGCCCAAACACAGCTCCAGCAGGTCTTTTAGGTGTACGGCCAGTGGTTCCCAGCACTGAACCTGGGCTGCAATGAAGAAACACTCTCCGTAGGGTTTAGAGTGTGAACCCTTACTTGCTGTCTCTCTATGCCAAGCAGACAGTTGACTTCCGAAGCAGCCTGACAAAGGCACAGTTTTCCCCTGAAACACCCACTAACCTTTGATAAGGTGTACGGATGGCGAGGTCTATCCCAAGGCAGTAAGTTCGTCATGCTACTCGCTCCTTGCAGAATTGCCTTGGTACGAAGTTTTAACTGGGAAGGGCAGGGTGCTGCTTGAGACTCTTTGCCTTTGTCAGAAACTACACGTAATATGCAGTGTGCAACTATGATATTAGTGACCTAGTGAGAGAAGCACTGTTTTCCCCGCTGAAGAGCAGGATACTGGAAGCTTCAAAGTTTCCTGCGGAAGAGGGTTGCTGCCTGTGTTGTCTTCACTTCTGGAATGCCTTTGTGGAGAAAAGAGAGAGTACCTAGAAGAAATAGAATGTGTCCTGTGCACTGCAGGAGGCATGCCAGAGCCCTCATTGCCAAAGGGAAAGCGAGATCTCTCCACAAGGTTCAAAGTATCCTTCAGATATTCCATCCACGAATTGAAGAGTGCAGAGGATTTCCATTTACTTTTGGGCAGGTAGTGCAGAAACTCTAGTATGCTTTTCCTAAGGCCACTGCGTCCTCACCGTGTCCCATAGAAGAACACTTCGTACAGGATCACTCTTCTTGGCGACTGCACAGCATTAGGCTCTCTAAGGCCTCCGGATCACCACTTTGAAAGCAGAGTGAAAGGTAACCTTCTGCTTTCTTCTCCAGATAGCTAGATGGCCAAAGCATTCAAGAGACCTCCGGAACACAGCTCTAGCAGGTGTTAGGTGTAATGCCAGTGGCTCTCAGTGCAGAGTGTGAGCTGCAATGAAAACACTCTATTCTTGGTGTCCGTTCTGGGGACACTTACTTACCTGACATTTCTCTAGGCCACGCGCAGACTAGACATTTCATGCAGTCTTGAAAATGTATACTTTCCCCTGAACTCTACTACACTTAGCGAAGGTGCGAGGAACCGTAACCTCCCTAAAGTCTTAAGTCCCGTAGACCATTCAGACATTGCACAACTCCCTGGTTCAAAATTAATCCAGACAGGTGCCAGAGTGGTCCTTCAGTCTCTTTTTGCTTTCTGAAAACTAAAAGTACTTGGGCAGGGTTCAAATTTCAGATTCGGAATCTTTGCGAATAGTTCCACTTCCCAGCTGTAAAGAAGGACAGCTGCAGCCTCAAAGATGCCGGAAATACTGTGCTGCTGTCAGTCTTACGTGCTGGGATGCCCCTGTTAGGAAAAGGGCGCTTTCCTGTGAGCACTAGGGTGCTTGCAGTTCCCTACATGAGGCATCCCAAAGGCGCCAATACTAAAGGGAACACGACTCTGCCAGGCAGGCTCATCGTAAGGTCCATGTATTGCATGCACAAGATTAGGCATGCAGCATTTCCCATGAAAACTTAGTCCATGCAGTGCCTTCACGCTAGTGAGCTTGTCAGGAATCCTAGGACTCCTGCGTCCTCAGCACCTCCCGTGGAAGAACACTGCATCCCGAATGTCTCTTCCTGGGCGACTTCACAACATTCAGGGACCTTGGGCCTCCGGATCATATCTCTTAATGCGGACAGAAAGGCGACACACTGCTTTCTTCGTTGGATAGCTAGATGTCCGAGCTTTCTAAAGGCCGCCCAAACACAGCTCCAGCAGGTCTTTTAGGTGTACGGCCAGTGGTTCCCAGCACTGAACCTGGGCTGCAATGAAGAAACACTCTCTTTAGGGCTGAGAATGTGAACGCTTACTTGCTGTCTCTCTATGCCAAGCAGACAGTTGACTTTCAAAGCAGCCTGAGAAAGGCAGTTTTCCCCTGAAACACCCACTAGCCTTTGATAAGGTGTACGGACAGCGAGGGCTATCCCAAGGCAGTAAGTTCGTCACGCTACTCGTTCCATGCAGAATTGCCTTGGTACGAAGTTTTAACTGGGAAGGGCAGGGTGCTGCTTGAGACTCTTTGCCTTTGTCAGAAACTACACCTAATATGCAGTGTGCAACTATGATATTGGTGACCTAGTGAGAGAAGCACTGTTTTCCCCATTGGAGAGCAGGATACTGGAAGCGTCAAAGTTTCCTGCGGAACAGTGTTGCTGCCTGTGTTGTCTTCACTTCTGGAATGCCTTTGTGGAGAAAAGAGAGAGTACCTAGAAGAAATAGAATGTGTCCTGTGCACTGCAGGAGGCATGCCAGAGCCCTCATTGCCAAAGGGAAAGCGAGATCTCTCCACAAGGTTCAAAGTATCCTTCAGATATTCCATCCACGAATTGAGGAGTGCAGAGGATTTCCATTTACTTTTGGGCAGGTAGTGCAGGAACTCTAGTATGCTTTTCCTAAGGCCACTGCGTCCTCACCGTGTCCCGTAGAAGAACACTTCGTACAGGATCAATCTTCTTGGCTACTGCACAACATTAGGCTCTCTAAGGCATCCGGATCACCACTTTGAAAGCAGAGTGAAAGGTAACCTTCTGCTTTCTTCTCCAGATAGCTAGATGGCCAAAGCATTCAAGAGACCTCCGGAACACAGCTCTAGCAAGTGTTACGTGTAATGCCAGTGGCCGTCAGTGCAGAGTGTGAGCTGCAATGAAAACACTCTATTCGTGGTGTCCTTTCTGGGGACACTTACTTACCTGACCTTCATCTAGGCCATGCGCAGACTTGACATTACATGCAGTCTTGAAAATATATACTATCCCGTGAACACTAGTACACTTAGCGAAGGTGCGAGGACCCGTAACATCCCTAAAGTCTTAAGTCCCATAGAGCATTCAGACATTGCACAACTCCCTGGTTCAAAATTAATCCGGGAAGGTGCCAGAGTGGTCCTTCAGTCTCTTTTTGCTTTCTGAAAACTAAAAGTACTTGGGCAGGGTTCAACTTTCGGATTTGGAATCTATGCGAATAGTTGCACTTCCCAGCTGTAAAGAAGGACAGCTGCAGCCTCAAAGATGCCGGAAATACAGTGCTGCTGTCAGTCTTACGTGCTGGAATGCCCCTGTTAGGAAAAGGGCGCTTTCCTGTGAGCACTAGGGTGCTTGCAGTTCCCTGCATGAGGCATCCCAAAGGCGCCAATACTAAAGGGAACACGACTCTGCCAGGCAGGCTCATCATAAGGTCCATGTATTGCATGCACAGGATTAGGCATGCAGCATTTCCCATGAAAACGTAGTCCATGTAGTGCCTTCACGCTAGAGAGCTTGTCAGGACTACTAGGACTCCTGCGTCCAAAGCACCTCCCGTGGAAGAACACTGCATCCCGAATGTCTCTTCCTGGGCGACTTCACAACATTCAGGGACCTTGGGCCTCCGGATCATATCTCTTAATGCGGACAGAAAGGCGACACACTGCTTTCTTCGTTGGATAGCTAGATGTCCGAGCTTTCTAAAGGCCGCCCAAACACAGCTCCAGCAGGTCTTTTAGGTGTACGGCCAGTGGTTCCCAGCACTGAACCTGGGCTGCAATGAAGAAACACTCTCCGTAGGGTTTACAGTGTGAACCCTTACTTGCTGTCTCTCTATGCCAAGCAGACAGTTGACTTCCGAAGCAGCCTGACAAAGGCACAGTTTTCCCCTGAAACACCCACTAGCCTTTGATAAGGTGTACGGACGGCGAGGGCTATCCCAAGGCAGTAAGTTCGTCACCCTACTCACACCATGCAGAATTGCCTTGGTATGAAGTTTTAACTGGGAAGGGCAGGGTGCTGCTTGAGACTCTTTGCCTTTGTCAGAAACTACATGTAATATGCAGTGTGCAACTATGATATTGGTGACCTAGCGAGAGAAGCAGTGTTTTCCACATTGGAGAGCAGGATACTTGCAGCGTCAAAGTTTCCTGTGGAAGAGTGTTGCTGCCTGTGTTGTCTTCACTTCTGGAATGCCTTTGTGGAGAAAAGAGAGAGTTCCTAGAGAAAGAGAATGTGTCCTGCTCACTGCAGGAGGCATGCCAGAGCCCTCATTGCCAAAGGGAAAGCGAGATCTCCCCACAAGGTTCAAAGTATCCTTCAGATATTCCATCCACGAATTGAGGAGTGCAGAAGATTTCTATTTACTTCTGGGCAGGTAGTGCAGGAACTCTAGTATGCTTTTCCAAAGGCCACTGCGTCCTCACCGTGTCTCATAGAAGAACACTTCGTACAGGATCACTCTTCTTGGCGACTGCACAGCATTAGGCTCTCTAAGGCCTCCGGATCACCACTTTGAAAGCAGAGTTAAAGGTAACCTTCTGCTTTCTTCTCCAGATAGCTAGATGGCCAAAGCATTCAAGAGACCTCCGGAACACAGCTCTAGCAGGTGTTACGTGTAATGCCAGTGGCTCTCAGTGCAGAGTGTGAGCTGCAATGAAAACACTCTATTCTTGGTGTCCGTTCTGGGGACACTTACTTACCTGACCTTCCTCTAGGCCACGCGCAGACTAGACATTACATGCAGTCTTGAAAATATATACTTTCCCCTGAAATCTAGTACACTTAGCGAAGGTGCGAGGACCCGTAACATCCCTAAAGTCTTAAGTCCCATAGCGCATTCAGACATTGCACAACTCCCTGGTTCAAAATTAATCCGGGAAGGTGCCAGAGTGGTCCTTCAGTCTCTTTTTGCTTTCTGAAAACTAAAAGTACTTGGGCAGGGTTCAACTTTCGGATTTGGAATCTATGCGAATAGTTGCACTTCCCAGCTGTAAAGAAGGACAGCTGCAGCCTCAAAGATGCCGGAAATACTGTGCTGCTGTCAGTCTTACTTGCTGGAATGCCCCTGTTAGGAAAAGGGCGCTTTCCTGTGAGCACTAGGGTGCTTGCAGTTCCTTGCATGAGGCATCCCGAAGGCGCCAATACTAAAGGGAACATGACTCTGCCAGGCAGTCTCATAGTAAGGTCCATGTATTGCATGCACAAGATTAGGCATGCAGCATTTCCCATGAAAACGTAGTCCATGTAGTGCCTTCACGCTAGTGAGCTTGTCAGGACTCCTAGGACTCCTGCATCCAAAGCACCTCCCGTGGAAGAACACTGTATCCCGAATGTCTCTTCCTGGGCGACTTCACAACATTCAGGGACCTTGGGCCTCTGGATCATATCTCTTAATGCGGAGAGAAAGGCGACACACTGCTTTCTTCGTTGGATAGCTAGATGTCCGAGCTTTCTATTTCTTTTTTTTTTTTTTTTTTTTTTTTTTAATGAGGATCTTGAATCAGATGCGTATGTTTTGATTGATTGATTGATTGATTGATTTTGGCTGTGTTGGGTCTTCGTTTCTGTGCGAGGGCTTTCTCCAGTTGTGGCAAGCGGGGGCCACTCTTCATCGCGATGCGCGGGCCTCTCACCGCCGCGGCCTCTCTCGCCGCGGAGCACAGGCTCCAGACGCGCAGGCTCAGCAGTTGTGGCTCACGGGCCCAGCCGCTCCGCGGCATGTGGGATCCTCCCAGGCCAGGGCTCGAACCCGTGTCCCCTGCATTAGCAGGCAGACTCTCAACCACTGCGCCACCAGGGAAGCCCCTGTCCGAGCTTTCTAAAGGTTGCCCGAACACAGCTCCAGCAGGTCTTTTAGGTGTACGGCCAGTGGTTCCCAGCACTGAACCTGGGCTGCAATGAAGAAACACTCTCTTTAGGGTTTAGAATGTGAACCCTTACTTGCTGTCTCTCTATGCCAAGCAGACAGTTGACTTCCGAAGCAGCCTGACAAAGGCACAGTTTTCCCCTGAAACAACCACTAGCCTAGCCTTTGATAAGGTGTACGGACGGTGAGGTCTATCCCAAGGCAGTAAGTTCGTCACGCTAGTCGCTCCATGCAGAATTGCCTTGGTACGAAGTTTTTGTTTTTTTTTTTTTACACACACTCACTGTATTTTATTTTTACAAGAGATAAGTAGACTGACACCAAGCATTGTACATGGATGACCACAACCAAAGCAACAATGTTTGCAATTACCAAACATGAAACACACTCATACTATGTCATAATATTGGCATTCAATTCAGTAATTCTCCACTGTAACAGCTCCTTACATTAGGATTTGTAAGGCTAATTTTACCACCTCAAAGGCCTAGGGCTACCCTCTAAGTTCTTTATATGGGAGATACTTGAGTTGCTTCAACTATCCACATGCTAGCAGTTTAAGAAAAGAAGACCTTCACCCCCTTGACGGCATCTAGCTGTTCCCAATGCTGCAATGCTCACAACGCCCCAAACACTCAGGCTGTCCTTTGTGTACGTTTCCATCCTACTGCAAATCTGCCACTACTAAGAGACCTGGAATGCTTCCTAAAGCTCAAGAACCACACTGGATAAGTCTACAGGGATTCAGCTGCATGCCAATCTGTGTCATAATACAAGACAACCATTATCTTGACGCTAGTGGTCAAACGGGTTTGCCAATTCACTGAAGATTACTGGAGGATGAGCAGCTACTAAAGAATTGGAACCTCCAAGTTTCTTTCCTAGAAACTCACTTGTCATCACAATGGCATTTGTGCTATGACGGGAACTTGTGCAACTACAGTGTTTGTCAGGGAGAATTGAGCATGCAACTCTCTAAATCCCAATGAGGAAAATAAACTTTCCCTTCAAGCCTTGTTTTCAAAAGGGCCCGCACACCCTTGACCTTGCTGTTTCTTTCTCTATTTTGTACCTCCAAGGTGCTTCAGAAGGGAGATACTTGTGTTGTTTCAACTTACCAAGTTCTAGACGTTTAGCAAAAGAAGCCCTTCACCTCCCATGATTCGGCATCTAGCTGTTCCCAACGCTGCACTGCTCACAAATCCCCACACACTCAGGCCGTCCTCTTGTACGTTTCTCATCCTAGTGCAGATCTGCCACTACTAAGAGACCTGGAATGCTTCCTAGAGCTCAAGGACTACACTGGATAAGGCTACAGGGATTCAGGTGCTTGCCAATCTGCGTCATGATAAGAGAGGAAAGTTAGCTTGACGCTAGTGGTCAAAAGGGTTCGCCAATTCACTAAAGATTACCGAAGGATGAGCAGCTACCAAAGAATTGCAACCTCCAAGTTTCTTTCCTAGAAACTCACTTGTCATCACAAAGGCAACTGTGCTAGGCAGAGAACATGTGCAACTACACTGTTACTCAGGGAGAATTGAGCCCGCAACTCTAAATCCCAATGAGGAAAATACAGTTTCCCTTAAAGACTTATTTCCAAAGGGCCCACAGAACACTGAGCCTGCTGTTTCCTTCCCTATTTTGCATCTCCAAGGTGCTTTAGAAGGGAGATACTTGAGTTGTTTCAACTTACTACAATATAGGTGTTTAAGAAAAGAAGCCTTTCACTGCCCATGACTCAGCATCTAACTTTTCCCATTAGTGCATTGCTCACAACTCCCCGAACACACAGGCCGTAATTATTGTACATTTCTCATCCTAGTGCAGATCCGACAGTACTAAGAGACCTGGAATGCTGCCTAGAGCTCAGAAACCAATCTGAATAAGGCTATATGGATTCTGCTGCACGCTAACCTGTGGCATGATACATGAGGAACTTTAGCTTGAAGCTAGTGGTCTAACGGATTTGCCAATTCACTGAAGATTACCAAAGGATGAGCATGACCAACTAATGGCAACCTCCACCTTTCTTTAATACATACTCACTTGTCATCAAAAGGGCAACTGTTCTGTGAAGGGAACTTGTGCAACTACAGTGTTTCTCAGGGAGAATTGAGCCCACAACTCTCTAAATGCCAATGAAGAAAATAAAGTTTCCCTTCAACCCATATATACAAAAGGGTCCACAGAGCCTTGACCCTGCTGTTTCTTTCTCTATTTTGTAACATATAGGTGCTTTAGAAGGGAGATACTTGAGTTGTGTCAACTTACCACATTCTAGAGTTTAAACAAAAGAAGCGCTTCATCTCCCATGACTCGGCAACTGGTTGTTCCCAACGCTGCACTGCTCAAAACTCGCAAAACACACAAGCCGTCCTTCTTATACATTTCTCATCCTAGTGTAGAACCACCAGTTCTAAGAGACCTGGAATGCTTCCTAGAGCTCAGGAACCAATCTGAATAAGGCTATATGGATTCTCCTGCATGGCACCCTGTGGCATGATACAAGAGGAACATTAGCTTGAGGCTAGTGGTCAAATGGGTTCCCCAATTCACTGAAGATTACTGAAGGACATGCACCTTCCAAGGAATGGCAACCTCAAGTTTTTTTCCTAGGAACTCACTTTTCATCACAAACGCATTGTGCTATGAAGAGAACATCTGCAACTACAGTGTTTTTCACGGAGAATTGAGCCCACAAATGTCTAAATCCCAATGAAGAAAATAAACTTTCCCTTCAAGCATTATTTTCAAAAGGACCCGCAGAGCATTGACCCTGCTGTCTCTTTCTCTATTTTGCACCCCCAAGGTGATTTAGAAGGGAGATATTTGAATTGCTTCAACTTTCCACATGCTAGCGGTTTAAGAAAAGAAGACCGTCACCGCCATGACTCGGAATCTAGCTGTTCCCAAGGCTGCACTGCACACAACTCCCCAAACACACAGGTCGTCCTTCTTGTACATTTCTCATCCTCGTGCAGATATGCCACGACTAAGACACCTGGAATGTTTCCTAGAGCTCAGGAACCACAATGGATAAGGCTACAGGGACTCAGCTGCATGGCAATCTGTGTCATGATACAAGAGGAATGTTAGCTTGATGCTATTTGTCAAACGGGTTCGACAATTCACTGAAGATGACCGAAGGTTGAGCACCACCAAAGAATGGCAATCTCCAACTTTCTTTACTAGAAACTCACTAGTCAACACAAAGACAATTGTTCTATGAAGGGAACTTGTGCAACTACAGTGTTTCTCAGGGAGAACTGAGCACGCAACTCTCTAAATCTCAATGAGGAAAATGAAGTTTCCCTTCAAACCTTATTTTCAAAAGGGCCCGCAGAGCCTTGACCCTGCAATTTCTTTCTCTGTTTTGTACCTCCAAGGGGTTTGAGAAGGGAGATACCTGAGTTGCTTCAACTTACCACATTCAAGAGGTTTAACAATAGAAGCCCTTCATCCGGGAGACTCGGCATCTAGCTATTCCCAACGCTGAACTGCTCACAACTCCCCAAACACACAGGACGACCTCTTGTACGTTTCTCATCCTAGTGCAGATCTGCCACTACTAAGAGGCCTGGAATGCTTCCTAGATCTCAGGAACCACACTGGATAAGGCTACAGGGATACAGCTGCATGCCAATCGGTGTCATGATACAAGAGGAACGTTAGCTTGACGCTAGTGGACAAACGGGTTCGCCAATTCACTGAAGATTACCGAAGGATGAGCACCTACCAAAGAATGGCAACCTCCAAGTTTCTTTCTAGGAACTAACTTGTCATCACAAAGGTAATTGTGCTTTGAAGAAAACATGTGCAACTACAGTGTTTCTCAGGGAGAATTGAGCCTGCAACTCTCTAAATCCCAATGAAAATAAAGTTTCCCCTCAAGCCTTAGTTTCAAAAGGGCCCTCAGAACAGTGACCCTGCTGTTTCATTCTCAATTGTGTACCACGAAGGTGATTTAGAAGGGAGATACTTGAGTTGCTTCAACTTACCACATTCTAGAGGTTTAAGAAAAGAATACCTGCACCCCATGACTCGGCATCTAGCTGTTCCCAACGCTGCACTGCTCAGAACTCCCCAAACACACATGCCTTCCTTCTTTTACGTGTCTCATCCTAGTGCAGATCTGCAACTACTAAGACACCTGGAATGCTTCCTAGACCTCAAGAACCAACCACACTGGATAAGGCTACAGGGATTCAGCTGCATGCCAACCTGTGGCATGATACAAGAGGAACTTTAGCCTGATGCTAGTGGTCAAACGGGGTCGCCAATCCACTGAAGATTACCGAAATATGAGCACCACCAAAGAATGGAAATCTCCAAGTTTCTTGACTAGACACTCACTTGTCATCACAAAGGCACTTTTGCTTTGAAGGGAACTTGTGCAACTACAGTGTTTCTCAGGGAGTCTTGAGCCCGCAGCTATCTAAATTCCAATGAGGAAAATAAAGTTTCCCTTGAAGCCTTTTTTCAGAAGGGCCCACAGAGCCTTGACCTGCTCTTTCTTTCTCTATTTTGTACCTCCAAGGTGCTTTAGAAGGGAGATACATGAGTTGCTTCAACATACCACATTCTAGAGGTTTAAGAAAAGAAGCCCTTCACCCCCATGACTCGGCATCTAGCTTTTCCCATTGGTGCATTGCTCACAAATCCCCGAACCCACAGGCCATATTTCGTGTACGTTTCACATTCTAGTGCAGACCCGTCAGCACTAAGAGACCTGGAATGCTTCCTAGAGCTCAGGAAGCAAACTGAATAAGGCTATATGGATTCTGCGGCATGCTGACCTCTGGCATGATACAAGAGGAACGTTAGCTTGAGGCTAGTGGTCAAATGGGGTCGCCAATTCACTGAAGATTACTGAAGGACTAGCACCTACCAAAGAATGGCAACCTCCAAGTTTCTTTCCTCGAAAGTCACTAGTCATCACATAGGCAATTGTGCTATGAACAGAACATGTGCAACTACACTGTTTGTCTGGGAGAATTTAGCCTGTAACTCTCTAAATCCCAGTAAAGAAAATAAAGTTTCCCTTCAAGCCTTATTTTCAAAAGGGCCCACAGAGCATTGACCCTGCTGTTTCTTTCTCAATTTTGTACCTCTGAGGTGCTTTAGAAGGGAGATACTTGAGTTGCTTCACCTTACCACATTCTTCACCTTTATGAAAAGAACAACGTCACCCCCATGACTCAGCATCTACCTGTACCCAACGCTGCACTGCTCACAACTCCCAAAACACGCAGGCCGTCCTCTTGTACGGTTCTCATCCTAGTGCAGATCTGCCACTACTAAGATACCTGGAATGCTTCCTAGAGCTCAAGGACCACTCTGGATAAGGCTACAGGGATTCATCTGCATGCCATTCTGTGTCATGATACAAGAGGAATGTTCGCTTGACGCTAGTGGTCAAACGGGTTCACCACTTCACTGAAGATTACCAAAGGATGAGCACCACTAAAGATTGGCAACCTCCAGGTTTCTTCACTAGAAACGCACTTGTCAGCCCAAAGGCAAATGTCCTGTGAAGGGAACTTATGCAACTACAGTGTTTCTCAGGGAGAATTGAGCCCACAACTCTCTAAATTCCAATGAGGAAAATAGTTTCCCTTCAAGCCTTATTTTCAAAAGGGTGCGCAGAGTATTGACCCTGCTGTTTCTTTCTCTATTTTGTACCACCAAAGTGCTTTAGAAGGGAGATACTTGAGTTCTTTCAACTTACCGCATTCTAGACGTTTAACAAAAGAAGACCTTCACCACCATGACTCGGTATCTTTCTGTTCCCAACGCTGCACTGCTCACAACTCCCCAAACACACAGGCCGTCCTGTTGTACGTTTCTCAAAGTAGTGCAGATCTGCCAATACTAAGTGACCTGGAATGCTTCCTAGAGTTCAAGAACCACACTGGATAAGGCCACAGGGATTACGCTGCATGCCAATCTGTGTCATGATACAAGAGGAAGGTTAGTTTGACGCTAGTGGTCAAACGGATTGGCCAATTCACTGAAGATTACCGAAGGATGAGCACCTACCAAAGAATAGCAACCTCCAAGTTTCTTTCCTCGAAAGTCACTAGTCATCACAAAGTCAATTGTGCTATGAAGAGAATATGTGCAACTACAGTGTTTGTCTGGGAGAATTAAGCCCGTAACACTCTAAATCCGAATTAAGAAAATAAAGTTTCCCTTCAAGGCTTATTTTCAAAAGGGCCTGCAGAGCATTGAACCTGCTGTTTCTTTCTCTATGTTGTACCTCCAAGGTGCTTTAGAAGGGAGATACTTGAGTTGCTTCAACTTACCACATTCTTCACCTTTATGAAAAGAACAACGTCACCCCCATGACTCTGCATCTACCTGTACCCAACGCTGCACTGCTCACAACTCCCAAAACACGCAGGCTGTCCTCTTGTACGGTTCTCATTCTAGTGCAGATCTGCCACTACTAAGACACCTGGAATGTTTCCTAGAGCTCAAGGACCACTCTGGATAAGGCTACAGGGATTCATCTGCATGCCATTCTGTGTCATGATACAAGAGGAATGTTCGCTTGACGCTAGTGGTCAAACGGGTTCACCAATTCACTGAAGATTACCAAAGGATGAGCACCACCAACGAATGGCAACCTCCAAGTTTCTTTACTAGAAACTCATTTGTCATCACAAAGGCAATTGTGGTATGAGGAGAACATGTGCAACTACAGTGTTTCTCAGGGAGAATTGAGCCAGCAACACTCTAAATCCCAAAGAGGAAAATAAAATTTCCCTTCCAGCCTTATTTTCAAAAGGGCCCGCAGAGCATTGACCCTGCTGTTTCTTTCTCTATTTTGTACCTCCAAGGTGCTTTAGAAGGGAGATACTTTAATTCTTTCAACTTACCACATCCTAGAGGTTTAACAATAAAATCCCTTCACATCCCATGACTCGGCATCTAGCTGTTCCCAAAGCTGCACTGCTCACAACTCCCAAAACACACAGGCCATCCTTCTTGTATGTTTCTCATCCTACGGCAGATCTGCCACTATTAAGAGAGGTGCAATGCTTCCTAGAGCTCAAGAACCACACTGGATAAGGCTACAGGGATTCAGCTGCATGCCAATCGGTGTCATGATTCAAGGGGAACGTTAGCTTGACATTATTGGTCAAAAGGGTTCGCCAATTCACTGAAGATAACCGAAGTATGAGCACCAGTAAAGAATGGCAACCTCCAAGTTCCTTTACTAGAAACGCCACTTGTCAGCCCAAAGGCAATTGTCCTGTGAAGGGAACTTGTGCAACTACAGTGTTTCTGAGGGAGAATTGAGCCCACAACTCTCTAAATTCCAATGAGGAAAATAAAGTTTCCCTTCAAGCCTTATTTTCAAAGGGGTGCACAGAGTATTGACCCTGCTGTTTCTTTCTCTATTTTGTACCACCAAAGTGCTTTAGAAGGGAGATACTTGAGTTCTTTCAACTTACCGCATTCTAGACGTTTAACAAAAGAAGACCTTCACCACCATGACTCGGTATCTTTCTGTTCCCAACGCTGCACTGCTCACAACTCCCCAAACACACAGGCCGTCCTGTTGTACATTTCTCAAATTAGTGCAGATCTGCCAATACTAAGTGACCTGGAATGCTTCCTAGAGTTCAAGAACCACACTGGATAAGGCCACAGGTATTACGCTGCATGCCAATCTGTGTCATGATACAAGAGGAAGGTTAGTTTGACGCTAGTGGTCAAACGGATTCGCCAATTCACTGAAGATTACCGAAGGATGAGCACCTACCAAAGAATAGCAACCTCCAAGTTTCTTTCCTCGAAAGTCACTAGTCATCATAAAGTCAATTGTGCTATGAAGAGAATATGTGCCACTACAGTGTTTGTCTGGGAGAATTAAGCCCGTAACTCTCTAAATCCGAATTAAGAAACTAAAGTTTCCCTTCAAGCCTTATTTTCAAAACGGCCTGCAGAGCATTGAACCTGCTGTTTCTTTCTCTATGTTGTACCTCCAAGGTGCTTTAGAAGGGAGATACTTGAGTTGCTTCAACTTACCACATTCTTCAGCTTTAACAAAAGAAGACCTTCAACCCCATGACTCGGCATCTAGCTGTTCCCAATGCTGCACTGCTCACAACTCCGCAAACACTCAGGCCGGCCTCTTCTACGTTTCTCATCCTAGTGCAGATCTGCCACTACTAAGAGACCTGGAATGCTTCCTAGAGTTCAAGAACCACACCTGATAAAGCTACAGGGATTTAGCTGCATGCCAATCTGCGTCATGATACAAGAGGAACGTTAGCTTGATGCTACTGGTCCAACGGGTTCGCCAATTTACTGAAGATTACCGAAGGACGAGCACCTACCAAAGAATGGCAATCTCCAAGTTTCTTTCCTAGAAATTCGCTTGTCATCTCAAATGCAATTGAGCCGTGAAGGGAACGTGTGGAAGTACAGTGCTTCATAGTGAGAATTGATCCTGCAACTCTCTAAATCCCAATGAGGAAAATGAAGTATTCCATCCAGACTTATTTTCAAAAGGGCCCACAGAGCACTGACCCTGCTGTTTCCTTCTCTATTTTGCATCTCCAAGGTGTTTTAGATGGGAGATACTTGAGTTCTTTCCACATACCATAATCTAGCAGTTTAAAAAAAGAAGCCGTTCACTGCCCATGACTTGGCATCTAACTGTTCCCATTGGTGCATTGCTCACAACTCCCTGAACTCACAGGCCGTAGTTCTTGTACGTTTCCCATCCTAGTGCAGACCTGCCAGTATTAAGAGACCTGTAATTCTTCCTAGAGCTCAGGAACCAATCTGAATAAGGCTATATGATTTCTGCTGCATGCTAACCCGTGGCATGATACAAGAGGAACTTTAGCTTGAGGCTAGTGGTCAAATGGGTTCGCAAATTCACGGAAGATTACTGAAGGACGAGCACCTACCAAAGAATGGCAACCTCCAAGTTTCTTTCCTAGGACCTCACTTGTCATCACAAAGGCAATTTTGCTATGAAGAGAACATACACAACCAGAGTGTTTGTCAGGGAGAATTGAGACTGCAACTCTCTAAATCCCAAAGAAGAATATAAAATTTCCCTTCAAACCTTATTTTCAAAAGGGACTGCAGAGCATTGACCCTGCTGTTTATTTTTTATTTTGTACCTCCAAGGTGCTTCAGAAGGGAGATACTTGAGTTGCTTCAACTTACCACATTCTAGAAGTTCAACAAAAGCAGACCTTCACCCCCATGACTCGGCATCTAGCTGTTCCCAAGGCTGCACTGCTCACAACTCCCCAAACACACAGGCCAGACTTCTTGTATGTTTCTCATTCTAGGGCAGATCTGCCACTACTAAGAGACCTGCAATACTTCCTAGGGCTCAAGAACCACACTGGATAAGTCTACAGGGATTCAGCTGCATGCCAATCTGTGTCATGATATAAGAGGAACGTTAGTTTGACGCTAGAGGTCAAACGGGATCGCCAATTCCCTGAAGATTACCGAAGGACGAGCACCTACCAAAGAATGGCAACCTCCAAGTTTCTTTCCTAGACACTCACTTGTCTTTCCAAAGACAATTGTGCTATGAAGAAAACATGTGCAACTACACTGTTTCTCTGGGAGAATTGAGTCCGTAACTCTCTTAATCCCAATGAAGAAAACAAAGTTTCCCTTCAAGCCTTATTTTCAAAAGGGCCCGCAGAGCCTTGACCCTGCAATTTCTTTCTCTATTTTGTACCTCCAAGGGGTTTTAGAAGGGAGATACCTGAGTTGCTTCAACTTACCACATTCAAGAGGTTTAACAATAGAAGCCCTTCATCCGGGAGACTCGGCATCTAGCTATTCCCAACGCTGAACTGCTCACAACTCCCCAAACACACAGGACGACCTCTTGTACGTTTCTCATCCTAGTGCAGATCTGCCACTACTAAGAGGCCTGGAATGCTTCCTAGATCTCAGGAACCACACTGGATAAGGCTACAGGGATACAGCTGCATGCCAATCGGTGTCATGATACAAGAGGAACGTTAGCTTGACGCTAGTGGACAAACGGGTTCGCCAATTCACTGAAGATTACCGAAGGATGAGCACCTACCAAAGAATGGCAACCTCCAAGTTTCTTTCTAGGAACTAACTTGTCATCACAAAGGTAATTGTGCTTTGAAGACAACATGTGCAACTACAGTGTTTCTCAGGGAGAATTGAGCCTGCAACTCTCTAAATCCCAATGAAAATAAAGTTTCCCCTCAAGCCTTAGTTTCAAAAGGGCCCACAGAACGTTGACCCTGCTGTTTCATTCTCAGTTGTGTACCACGAAGGTGATTTAGAAGGGAGATACTTGAGTTACTTCAACTTACCACATTCTAGAGGTTTAAGAAAAGAATACCTGCACCCCATGACTCGGCATCTAGCTGTTCCCAACGCTGCACTGCTCAGAACTCCCCAAACACACATGCCTTCCTTCTTTTACGTGTCTCATCCTAGTGCAGATCTGCAACTACTAAGACACCTGGAATGCTTCCTAGACCTCAAGAACCAACCACACTGGATAAGGCTACAGGGATTCAGCTGCATGCCAACCTGTGGCATGATACAAGAGGAACTTTAGCCTGATGCTAGTGGTCAAACGGGGTCGCCAATCCACTGAAGATTACCGAAATATGAGCACCACCAAAGAATGGAAATCTCCAAGTTTCTTGACTAGACACTCACTTGTCATCACAAAGGCACTTTTGCTTTGAAGGGAACTTGTGCAACTACATTGTTTCTCAAGGAGACTTGAGCCCGCAGCTCTCTAAATTCCAATGAGGAAAATAAAGTTTCCCTTGAAGCCTTTTATCAGAAGGGCCCTCAGAGCCTTGACCTGCTCTTTCTTTCTCTATTTTGTACCTCCAAGGTGCTTTAGAAGGGAGATACATGAGTTGCTTCAACATACCACATTCTAGATATGTAAGAAAAGAAGCCCTTCACCCCCATGACTCGGCATCTAGCTTTTCCCATTGGTGCATTGCTCACAAATCCCCGAACCCACAGGACGTATTTCGTATACGTTTCACATTCTAGTGCAGACCCGTCAGCACTAAGAGACCTGGAATGCTTCCTAGAGCTCAGGAAGCAAACTGAATAAGGCTATATGGATTCTGCGGCATGCTGACCTGTGGCATGATACAAGAGGAACGTTAGCTTGAGGCTAGTGGTCAAATGGGGTCGCCAATTCACTGAAGATTACTGAAGGACTAGCACCTACCAAAGAATGGCAACCTCCAAGTTTCTTTCCTAGGAACTCACTTGTCATCACAAAGGCAATTGTGCTTTGAAGAGAACATGTGCAACTACAGTGTTTGTCAGAGAGAATTGAGCCTGCAACTCTCTAAATCCCAGTAAAGAAAATAAAGTTTCCCTTCAAGCCTTATTTTCAAAAGGGCCCACAGAACATTGACCCTGCTGTTTCATTCTCAATTGTGTACCACGAAGGTGATTTAGAAGGGAGATACTTGAGTTGCTTCAACTTACCACATTTTAGAGGTTTAAGAAAAGAATACCTGCACCCCATGACTCGGCATCTAGCTGTTCCCAACGCTGCACTGCTCAGAACTTCCCAAACACACATGCCTTCCTTCTTTTACGTGTCTCATCCTAGTGCAGATCTGCAACTACTAAGACACCTGGAATGCTTCCTAGACCTCAAGAACCAACCACACTGGATAAGGCTACAGGGATTCAGCTGCATGCCAACCTGTGCCATGATACAAGAGGAACTTTAGCCTGATGCTAGAGGTCAAACGGGGTCGCCAATCCACTGAAGATTACCGAAATATGAGCACCACCAAAGAATGGAAATCTCCAAGTTTCTTGACTAGACACTCACTTGTCATCACAAAGGCACTTTTGCTTTGAAGGGAACTTGTGCAACTACAGTGTTTCTCAGGGAGACTTGAGCCCGCAGCTCTCTAAAATCCAATGAGGAAAATAAAGTTTCCCTTCAAGCCTTTTTTCAGAAGGGCCCACAGAGCCTTGACCTGCTCTTTCTTTCTCTATTTTGTACCTCCAAGGTGCTTTAGAAGGGAGATACATGAGTTGCTTCAACATACCACATTCTAGAGGTTTAAGAAAAGAAGCCCTTCACCCCCATGACTCGGCATCTAGCTTTTCCCATTGGTGCATTGCTCACAAATCCCCGAACCCACAGGCCATATTTCGTGTACGTTTCACATTCTAGTGCAGACCCGTCAGCACTAAGAGACCTGGAATGCTTCCTAGAGCTCAGGAAGCAAACTGAATAAGGCTATATGGATTCTGGGGCATGCTGACCTCTGGCATGATACAAGAGGAACGTTAGCTTGAGGCTAGTGGTCAAATGGGGTCGCCAATTCACTGAAGATTACTGAAGGACTAGCACCTACCAAAGAATGGCAACCTCCAAGTTTCTTTCCTAGGAACTCACTTGTCATCACAAAGGCAATTGTGCTTTGAAGAGAACATGTGCAACTACAGTGTTTGTCAGGGAGAATTGAGCCTGCAACTCTCTAAATCCCAAGAAGAAAATAAAGTTTCCCTTCAAGCCTTATTTTCAAAAGGGCCCGCAGAGCAATGACCCTGCTGTTTCTTTCTCTATTTTGTACCACCAAGGTGCTTTAGAAGGGAGATACTTGAGTTGCTTCAACTTACCACATTCTAGAGGTTTAACAAAAGAAGACCTTCACCCCCATGACTCGGCATCTAGCTGTTCCCAACGATGCACTGCTCACAACTCCCCAAACACACAGGCCGTCCTTCTTGTACGTTTTTCACACTAGTGCAGATCTGAAACTACTATGAGACCTGGAATGCTTCCTAGAGCTCAAGAACCACACTGGATAAGGCTACAGGGATTCAGCTGCATGCCAATCTGTGTCATGATACAAGAGGAACGTCAGCTTGACGCCTATTGTCAAACGGGGTCGCTAATTCACTGAAGATTACCGAAGGATGAGCACCTTCCAAAGAATGGCAACCTCCAAGTTTCTTTCCTCGAAAGTCACTAGTAATCACATAGGCAATTGTGCTATGAACAGAACATGTGCAACTACACTGTTTGTCTGGGAGAATTTAGCCTGTAACTCTCTAAATCCCAGTAAAGAAAATAAAGTTTCCCTTCAAGCCTTATTTTCAAAAGGGCCCACAGAGCATTGACCCTGCTGTTTCTTTCTCAATTTTGTACCTCTAAGGTGCTTTAGAAGGGAGATACTTGAGTTGCTTCACCTTACCACATTCTTCACCTTTATGAAAAGAACAACGTCACCCCCATGACTCAGCATCTACCTGTACCCAACGCTGCACTGCTCACAACTCCCAAAACACGCAGGCCGTCCTCTTGTACGGTTCTCATCCTAGTGCAGATCTGCCACTACTAAGATACCTGGAATGCTTCCTAGAGCTCAAGGACCACTCTGGATAAGGCTACAGGGATTCATCTGCATGCCATTCTGTGTCATGATACAAGAGGAATGTTCGCTTGACGCTAGTGGTCAAACGGGTTCACCACTTCACTGAAGATTACCAAAGGATGAACACCACTAAAGATTGGCAACCTCCAAGTTTCTTCACTAGAAACGCACTTGTCAGCCCAAAGGCAAATGTCCTGTGAAGGGAACTTGTGCAACTACAGTGTTTCTCAGGGAGAATTGAGCCCACAACTCTCTAAATTCCAATGAGAAAAATAGTTTCCCTTCAAGCCTTATTTTCAAAAGGGTGCGCAGAGTATTGACCCTGCTGTTTCTTTCTCTATTTTGTACCACCAAAGTGCTTTAGAAGGGAGATACTTGAGTTCTTTCAACTTACCGCATTCTAGACGTTTAACAAAAGAAGACCTTCACCACCATGACTCGGTATCTTTCTGTTCCCAACGCTGCACTGCTCACAACTCCCCAAACACACAGGCCGTCCTGTTATACGTTTCTCAAAGTAGTGCAGATCTGCCAATACTAAGTGACCTGGAATGCTTCCTAGAGTTCAAGAACCACACTGGATAAGGCCACAGGGATTACGCTGCATGCCAATCTGTGTCATGATACAAGAGGAAGGTTAGTTTGACGCTAGTCGTCAAACGGATTCGCCAATTCACTGAAGATTACCGAAGGATGAGCACCTACCAAAGAATAGCAACCTCCAAGTTTCTTTCCTCGAAAGTCACTAGTCATCACAAAGTCAATTGTGCTATGAAGAGAATATGTGCAACTACAGTGTTTGTCTGGGAGAATTAAGCCCGTAACTCTCTAAATCCGAATTAAGAAAATAAAGTTTCCCTTCAAGGCTTATTTTCAAAAGGGCCTGCAGAGCATTGAACCTGCTGTTTCTTTCTCTATGTTGTACCTCCAAGGTGCTTTAGAAGGGAGATACTTGAGTTGCTTCAACTTACCACATTCTTCACCTTTATGAAAAGAACAACGTCACCCCCATGACTCAGCATCTACCTGTACCCAACGCTGCACTGCTCACAACTCCCAAAACACGCAGGCTGTCCTCTTGTACGGTTCTCATCCTAGTGCAGATCTGCCACTACTAAGACACCTGGAATGTTTCCTAGAGCTCAAGGACCACTCTGGATAAGGCTACAGGGATTCATCTGCATGCCATTCTGTGTCATGATACAAGAGGAATGTTCGCTTGACGCTAGTGGTCAAACGGGTTCACCAATTCACTGAAGATTACCAAAGGATGAGCACCACCAACGAATGGCAACCTCCAAGTTTCTTTACTAGAAACTCACTTGTCATCACAAAGGCAATTGTGGTATGAGGAGAACATGTGCAACTACAGTGTTTCTCAGGGAGAATTGAGCCAGCAACTCTCTAAATCCCAAAGAGGAAAATAAAATTTCCCTTCCAGCCTTATTTTCAAAAGGGCCCGCAGAGCATTGACCCTGCTGTTTCTTTCTCTATTTTGTACCTCCAAGGTGCTTTAGAAGGGAGATACTTTAATTCTTTCAACTTACCACATCCTAGAGGTTTAACAATAAAATCCCTTCACATCCCATGACTCGGCATCTAGCTGTTCCCAAAGCTGCACTGCTCACAACTCCCAAAACACACAGGCCATCCTTCTTGTATGTTTCTCATCCTACGGCAGATCTGCCACTATTAAGAGAGGTGCAATGCTTCCTAGAGCTCAAGAACCACACTGGATAAGGCTACAGGGATTCAGCTGCATGCCAATCTGTGTCATGATTCAAGGGGAACGTTAGCTTGACACTATTGGTCAAAAGGGTTCGCCAATTCACTGAAGATAACCGAAGTATGAGCACCACTAAAGAATGGCAACCTCCAAGTTCCTTTACTAGAAACGCCACTTGTCAGCCCAAAGGCAATTGTCCTGTGAAGGGAACTTGTGCAACTACAGTGTTTCTCAGGGAGAATTGAGCCCACAACTCTCTAAATTCCAATGAGGAAAATAAAGTTTCCCTTCAAGCCTTATTTTCAAAGGGGTGCACAGAGTATTGACCCTGCTGTTTCTTTCTCTATTTTGTACCACCAAAGTGCTTTAGAAGGGAGATACTTGAGTTCTTTCAACTTACCGCATTCTAGACGTTTAACAAAAGAAGACCTTCACCACCATGACTCGGTATCTTTCTGTTCCCAACGCTGCACTGCTCACAACTCCCCAAACACACAGGCCGTCCTGTTGTACGTTTCTCAAAGTAGTGCAGATCTGCCAATACTAAGTGACCTGGAATGCTTCCTAGAGTTCAAGAACCACACTGGATAAGGCCACAGGGATTACGCTGCATGCCAATCTGTGTCATGATACAAGAGGAAGGTTAGTTTGACGCTAGTGGTCAAACGGATTGGCCAATTCACTGAAGATTACCGAAGGATGAGCACCTACCAAAGAATAACAACCTCCAAGTTTCTTTCCTCGAAAGTCACTAGTCATCACAAAGTCAATTGTGCTATGAAGAGAATATGTGCAACTACAGTGTTTGTCTGGGAGAATTAAGCCCGTAACTCTCTAAATCCGAATTAAGAAAATAAAGTTTCCCTTCAAGCCTTATTTTCAAAACGGCCTGCAGAGCATTGAACCTGCTGTTTCTTTCTCTATGTTGTACCTCCAAGGTGCTTTAGAAGGGAGATACTTGAGTTGCTTCAACATACCACATTCTTCAGCTTTAACAAAAGAAGACCTTCAACCCCATGACTCGGCATCTAGCTGTTCCCAATGCTGCACTGCTCACAACTCCGCAAACACTCAGGCCGTCCTCTTCTACGTTTCTCATTCTAGTGCAGATCTGCCACTACTAAGAGACCTGGAATGCTTCCTAGAGTTCAAGAACCACACCTGATAAAGCTACAGGGATTTAGCTGCATGCCAATCTGCGTCATGATACAAGAGGAACGTTAGCTTGATGCTACTGGTCCAACGGGTTCGCCAATTCACTGAAGATTACCGAAGGACGAGCACCTACCAAAGAATGGCAATCTCCAAGTTTCTTTCCTAGAAATTCGCTTGTCATCTCAAATGCAATTGAGCCGTGAAGGGAACGTGTGGAAGTACAGTGCTTCATAGTGAGAATTGATCCTGCAACTCTCTAAATCCCAATGAGGAAAATGAAGTATTCCAGCCAGACTTATTTTCAAAAGGGCCCACAGAGCACTGACCCTGCTGTTTCCTTCTCTATTTTGCATCTCCAAGGTGTTTTAGATGGTAGATACTTGAGTTCTTTCCACATACCATAATCTAGCAGTTTAAAAAAAGAAGCCGTTCACTGCCCATGACTTGGCATCTAACTGTTCCCATTGGTGCATTGCTCACAACTCCCTGAACTCACAGGCCGTAGTTCTTGTACGTTTCCCATCCTAGTGCAGACCTGCCAGTATTAAGAGACCTGTAATTCTTCCTAGAGCTCAGGAACCAATCTGAATAAGGCTATATGATTTCTGCTGCATGCTAACCCGTGGCATGATACAAGAGGAACTTTAGCTTGAGGCTAGTGGTCAAATGGGTTCGCAAATTCACGGAAGATTACTGAAGGATGAGCACCTACCAAAGAATGGCAACCTCCAAGTTTCTTTCCTAGGAACTCACTTGTCATCACAAAGGCAATTTTGCTATGAAGAGAACATACACAACCAGAGTGTTTGTCAGGGAGAATTGAGCCTGCAACTCTCTAAATCCCAAAGAAGAATATAAAATTTCCCTTCAAACCTTATTTTCAAAAGGGACTGCAGAGCATTGACCCTGCTGTTTATTTTTTATTTTGTACCTCCAAGGTGCTTCAGAAGGGAGATACTTGAGTTGCTTCAACTTACCACATTCTAGAAGTTCAACAAAAGCAGACCTTCACCCCCATGACTCGGCATCTAGCTGTTCCCAAGGCTGCACTGCTCACAACTCCCCAAACACACAGGCCAGACTTCTTGTATGTTTCTCATTCTAGGGCAGATCTGCCACTACTAAGAGACCTGCAATACTTCCTAGAGCGCAAGAACCACACTGGATAAGTCTACAGGGATTCAGCTGCATGCCAATCTGTGTCATGATATAAGAGGAACGTTAGTTTGACGCTAGAGGTCAAACGGGATCGCCAATTCCCTGAAGATTACCGAAGGACGAGCACCTACCAAAGAATGGCAACCTCCAAGTTTCTTTCCTAGACACTCACTTGTCTTTCCAAAGACAATTGTGCTATGAAGAAAACATGTGCAACTACACTGTTTCTCTGGGAGAATTGAGTCCGTAACTCTCTTAATCCCAATGAAGAAAACAAAGTTTCCCTTCAAGCCTTATTTTCAAAAGGGCCCGCAGAGCCTTGACCCTGCAATTTCTTTCTCTATTTTGTACCTCCAAGGGGTTTTAGAAGGGAGATACCTGAGTTGCTTCAACTTACCACATTCAAGAGGTTTAACAATAGAAGCCCTTCATCCGGGAGACTCGGCATCTAGCTATTCCCAACGCTGAACTGCTCACAACTCCCCAAACACACAGGACGACCTCTTGTACGTTTCTCATCCTAGTGCAGATCTGCCACTACTAAGAGGCCTGGAATGCTTCCTAGATCTCAGGAACCACACTGGATAAGGCTACAGGGATACAGCTGCATGCCAATCGGTGTCATGATACAAGAGGAACGTTAGCTTGACGCTAGTGGACAAACGGGTTCGCCAATTCACTGAAGATTACCGAAGGATGAGCACCTACCAAAGAATGGCAACCTCCAAGTTTCTTTCTAGGAACTAACTTGTCATCACAAAGGTAATTGTGCTTTGAAGACAACATGTGCAACTACAGTGTTTCTCAGGGAGAATTGAGCCTGCAACTCTCTAAATCCCAATGAAAATAAAGTTTCCCCTCAAGCCTTAGTTTCAAAAGGGCCCACAGAACGTTGACCCTGCTGTTTCATTCTCAATTGTGTACCACGAAGGTGATTTAGAAGGGAGATACTTGAGTTACTTCAACTTACCACATTCTAGAGGTTTAAGAAAAGAATACCTGCACCCCATGACTCGGCATCTAGCTGTTCCCAACGCTGCACTGCTCAGAACTCCCCAAACACACATGCCTTCCTTCTTTTACGTGTCTCATCCTAGTGCAAATCTGCAACTACTAAGACACCTGGAATGCTTCCTAGACCTCAAGAACCAACCACACTGGATAAAGCTACAGGGATTCAGCTGCATGCCAACCTGTGGCATGATACAAGAGGAACTTTAGCCTGATGCTAGTGGTCAAACGGGGTCGCCAATCCACTGAAGATTACCGAAATATGAGCACCACCAAAGAATGGAAATCTCCAAGTTTCTTGACTAGACACTCACTTGTCATCACAAAGGCACTTTTGCTTTGAAGGGAACTTGTGCAACTACAGTGTTTCTCAGGGAGACTTGAGCCCGCAGCTCTCTAAATTCCAATGAGGAAAATAAAGTTTCCCTTGAAGCCTTTTATCAGAAGGGCCCACAGAGCCTTGACCTGCTCTTTCTTTCTCTATTTTGTACCTCCAAGGTGCTTTAGAAGGGAGATACATGAGTTGCTTCAACATACCACATTCTAGATATGTAAGAAAAGAAGCCCTTCACCCCCATGACTCGGCATCTAGCTTTTCCCATTGGTGCATTGCTCACAAATCCCCGAACCCACAGGCCGTATTTCGTGTACGTTTCACATTCTAGTGCAGACCCGTCAGCACTAAGAGACCTGGAATGCTTCCTAGAGCTCAGGAAGCAAACTGAATAAGGCTATATGGATTCTACGGCATGCTGACCTGTGGCATGATACAAGAGGAACGTTAGCCTGAGGCTAGTGGTCAAATGGGGTCGCCAATTCACTGAAGAATACTGAAGGACTAGCACCTACCAAAGAATGGCAACCTCCAAGTTTCTTTCCTAGGAACTCACTTGTCATCACAAAGGCAATTGTGCTTTGAAGAGAACATGTGCAACTACAATGTTTGTCAGGGAGAATTGAGCCTGCAACTCTCTAAATCCCAAGAAGAAAATAAAGTTTCCCTTCAAGCCTTATTTTCAAAAGGGCCCGCAGAGCAATGACCCTGCTGTTTCTTTCTCTATTTTGTACCACCAAGGTGCTTTAGAAGGGAGATACTTGAGTTGCTTCAACTTACCACATTCTAGAAGTTTAACAAAAGAAGACCTTCACCCCCATGACTCGGCATCTAGCTGTTCCCAACGATGCACTGCTCACAACTCCCCAAACACACAGGCCGTCCTTCTTGTACGTTTCTCAAAGTAGTGCAGATCTGCCAATACTAAGTGACCTGGAATGCTTCCTAGAGCTCAAGAACCACACTGGATAAGGCCACAGGGATTACGCTGCATGCCAATCTGTGTCATGATACAAGAGGAAGGTTAGTTTGACGCTAGTCGTCAAACGGATTCGCCAATTCACTGAAGATTACCGAAGGATGAGCACCTACCAAAGAATAGCAACCTCCAAGTTTCTTTCCTCGAAAGTCACTAGTCATCACAAAGTCAATTGTGCTATGAAGAGAATATGTGCAACTACAGTGTTTGTCTGGGAGAATTAAGCCCGTAACTCTCTAAATCCGAATTAAGAAAATAAAGTTTCCCTTCAAGGCTTATTTTCAAAAGGGCCTGCAGAGCATTGAACCTGCTGTTTCTTTCTCTATGTTGTACCTCCAAGGTGCTTTAGAAGGGAGATACTTGAGTTGCTTCAACTTACCACATTCTTCACCTTTATGAAAAGAACAACGTCACCCCCATGACTCAGCATCTACCTGTACCCAACGCTGCACTGCTCACAACTCCCAAAACACGCAGGCTGTCCTCTTGTACGGTTCTCATCCTAGTGCAGATCTGCCACTACTAAGACACCTGGAATGTTTCCTAGAGCTCAAGGACCACTCTGGATAAGGCTACAGGGATTCATCTGCATGCCATTCTGTGTCATGATACAAGAGGAATGTTCGCTTGACGCTAGTGGTCAAACGGGTTCACCAATTCACTGAAGATTACCAAAGGATGAGCACCACCAACGAATGGCAACCTCCAAGTTTCTTTACTAGAAACTCACTTGTCATCACAAAGGCAATTGTGGTATGAGGAGAACATGTGCAACTACAGTGTTTCTCAGGGAGAATTGAGCCAGCAACTCTCTAAGTCCCCAAGAGGAAAATAAAATTTCCCTTCCAGCCTTATTTTCAAAAGGGCCCGCAGAGCATTGACCCTGCTGTTTCTTTCTCTATTTTGTACCTCCAAGGTGCTTTAGAAGGGAGATACTTTAATTCTTTCAACTTACCACATCCTAGAGGTTTAACAATAAAATCCCTTCACATCCCATGACTCGGCATCTAGCTGTTCCCAAAGCTGCACTGCTCACAACTCCCAAAACACACAGGCCATCCTTCTTGTATGTTTCTCATCCTACGGCAGATCTGCCACTATTAAGAGAGGTGCAATGCTTCCTAGAGCTCAAGAACCACACTGGATAAGGCTACAGGGATTCAGCTGCATGCCAATCTGTGTCATGATTCAAGGGGAACGTTAGCTTGACACTATTGGTCAAAAGGGTTCGCCAATTCACTGAAGATAACCGAAGTATGAGCACCACTAAAGAATGGCAACCTCCAAGTTCCTTTACTAGAAACGCCACTTGTCAGCCCAAAGGCAATTGTCCTGTGAAGGGAACTTGTGCAACTACAGTGTTTCTCAGGGAGAATTGAGCCCACAACTCTCTAAATTCCAATGAGGAAAATAAAGTTTCCCTTCAAGCCTTATTTTCAAAGGGGTGCACAGAGTATTGACCCTGCTGTTTCTTTCTCTATTTTGTACCACCAAAGTGCTTTAGAAGGGAGATACTTGAGTTCTTTCAACTTACCGCATTCTAGACGTTTAACAAAAGAAGACCTTCACCACCATGACTCGGTATCTTTCTGTTCCCAACGCTGCACTGCTCACAACTCCCCAAACACACAGGCCGTCCTGTTGTACGTTTCTCAAAGTAGTGCAGATCTGCCAATACTAAGTGACCTGGAATGCTTCCTAGAGTTCAAGAACCACACTGGATAAGGCCACAGGGATTACGCTGCATGCCAATCTGTGTCATGATACAAGAGGAAGGTTAGTTTGACGCTAGTGGTCAAACGGATTGGCCAATTCACTGAAGATTACCGAAGGATGAGCACCTACCAAAGAATAACAACCTCCAAGTTTCTTTCCTCGAAAGTCACTAGTCATCATAAAGTCAATTGTGCTATGAAGAGAATATGTGCAACTACAGTGTTTGTCTGGGAGAATTAAGCCCGTAACTCTCTAAATCCGAATTAAGAAAATAAAGTTTCCCTTCAAGCCTTATTTTCAAAACGGCCTGCAGAGCATTGAACCTGCTGTTTCTTTCTCTATGTTGTACCTCCAAGGTGCTTTAGAAGGGAGATACTTGAGTTGCTTCAACATACCACATTCTTCAGCTTTAACAAAAGAAGACCTTCAACCCCATGACTCGGCATCTAGCTGTTCCCAATGCTGCACTGCTCACAACTCCGCAAACACTCAGGCCGTCCTCTTCTACGTTTCTCATTCTAGTGCAGATCTGCCACTACTAAGAGACCTGGAATGCTTCCTAGAGTTCAAGAACCACACCTGATAAAGCTACAGGGATTTAGCTGCATGCCAATCTGCGTCATGATACAAGAGGAACGTTAGCTTGATGCTACTGGTCCAACGGGTTCGCCAATTCACTGAAGATTACCGAAGGACGAGCACCTACCAAAGAATGGCAATCTCCAAGTTTCTTTCCTAGAAATTCGCTTGTCATCTCAAATGCAATTGAGCCGTGAAGGGAACGTGTGGAAGTACAGTGCTTCATAGTGAGAATTGATCCTGCAACTCTCTAAATCCCAATGAGGAAAATGAAGTATTCCAGCCAGACTTATTTTCAAAAGGGCCCACAGAGCACTGACCCTGCTGTTTCCTTCTCTATTTTGCATCTCCAAGGTGTTTTAGATGGTAGATACTTGAGTTCTTTCCACATACCATAATCTAGCAGTTTAAAAAAAGAAGCCGTTCACTGCCCATGACTTGGCATCTAACTGTTCCCATTGGTGCATTGCTCACAACTCCCTGAACTCACAGGCCGTAGTTCTTGTACGTTTCCCATCCTAGTGCAGACCTGCCAGTATTAAGAGACCTGTAATTCTTCCTAGAGCTCAGGAACCAATCTGAATAAGGCTATATGATTTCTGCTGCATGCTAACCCGTGGCATGATACAAGAGGAACTTTAGCTTGAGGCTAGTGGTCAAATGGGTTCGCAAATTCACGGAAGATTACTGAAGGATGAGCACCTACCAAAGAATGGCAACCTCCAAGTTTCTTTCCTAGGAACTCACTTGTCATCACAAAGGCAATTTTGCTATGAAGAGAACATACACAACCAGAGTGTTTGTCAGGGAGAATTGAGCCTGCAACTCTCTAAATCCCAAAGAAGAATATAAAATTTCCCTTCAAACCTTATTTTCAAAAGGGACTGCAGAGCATTGACCCTGCTGTTTATTTTTTATTTTGTACCTCCAAGGTGCTTCAGAAGGGAGATACTTGAGTTGCTTCAACTTACCACATTCTAGAAGTTCAACAAAAGCAGACCTTCACCCCCATGACTCGGCATCTAGCTGTTCCCAAGGCTGCACTGCTCACAACTCCCCAAACACACAGGCCAGACTTCTTGTATGTTTCTCATTCTAGGGCAGATCTGCCACTACTAAGAGACCTGCAATACTTCCTAGAGCTCAAGAACCACACTGGATAAGTCTACAGGGATTCAGCTGCATGCCAATCTGTGTCATGATATAAGAGGAACGTTAGTTTGACGCTAGAGGTCAAACGGGATCGCCAATTCCCTGAAGATTACCGAAGGACGAGCACCTACCAAAGAATGGCAACCTCCAAGTTTCTTTCCTAGACACTCACTTGTCTTTCCAAAGACAATTGTGCTATGAAGAAAACATGTGCAACTACACTGTTTCTCTGGGAGAATTGAGTCTGTAACTCTCTTAATCCCAATGAAGAAAACAAAGTTTCCCTTCAAGCCTTATTTTCAAAAGGGCCCGCAGAGCCTTGACCCTGCAATTTCTTTCTCTATTTTGTACCTCCAAGGGGTTTTAGAAGGGAGATACCTGAGTTGCTTCAACTTACCACATTCAAGAGGTTTAACAATAGAAGCCCTTCATCCGGGAGACTCGGCATCTAGCTATTCCCAACGCTGAACTGCTCACAACTCCCCAAACACACAGGACGACCTCTTGTACGTTTCTCATCCTAGTGCAGATCTGCCACTACTAAGAGGCCTGGAATGCTTCCTAGATCTCAGGAACCACACTGGATAAGGCTACAGGGATACAGCTGCATGCCAATCGGTGTCATGATACAAGAGGAACGTTAGCTTGACGCTAGTGGACAAACGGGTTCGCCAATTCACTGAAGATTACCGAAGGATGAGCACCTACCAAAGAATGGCAACCTCCAAGTTTCTTTCTAGGAACTAACTTGTCATCACAAAGGTAATTGTGCTTTGAAGACAACATGTGCAACTACAGTGTTTCTCAGGGAGAATTGAGCCTGCAACTCTCTAAATCCCAATGAAAATAAAGTTTCCCCTCAAGCCTTAGTTTCAAAAGGGCCCACAGAACGTTGACCCTGCTGTTTCATTCTCAATTGTGTACCACGAAGGTGATTTAGAAGGGAGATACTTGAGTTACTTCAACTTACCACATTCTAGAGGTTTAAGAAAAGAATACCTGCACCCCATGACTCGGCATCTAGCTGTTCCCAACGCTGCACTGCTCAGAACTCCCCAAACACACATGCCTTCCTTCTTTTACGTGTCTCATCCTAGTGCAAATCTGCAACTACTAAGACACCTGGAATGCTTCCTAGACCTCAAGAACCAACCACACTGGATAAAGCTACAGGGATTCAGCTGCATGCCAACCTGTGGCATGATACAAGAGGAACTTTAGCCTGATGCTAGTGGTCAAACGGGGTCGCCAATCCACTGAAGATTACCGAAATATGAGCACCACCAAAGAATGGAAATCTCCAAGTTTCTTGACTAGACACTCACTTGTCATCACAAAGGCACTTTTGCTTTGAAGGGAACTTGTGCAACTACAGTGTTTCTCAGGGAGACTTGAGCCCGCAGCTCTCTAAATTCCAATGAGGAAAATAAAGTTTCCCTTGAAGCCTTTTATCAGAAGGGCCCACAGAGCCTTGACCTGCTCTTTCTTTCTCTATTTTGTACCTCCAAGGTGCTTTAGAAGGGAGATACATGAGTTGCTTCAACATACCACATTCTAGATATGTAAGAAAAGAAGCCCTTCACCCCCATGACTCGGCATCTAGCTTTTCCCATTGGTGCATTGCTCACAAATCCCCGAACCCACAGGCCGTATTTCGTGTACGTTTCACATTCTAGTGCAGACCCGTCAGCACTAAGAGACCTGGAATGCTTCCTAGAGCTCAGGAAGCAAACTGAATAAGGCTATATGGATTCTACGGCATGCTGACCTGTGGCATGATACAAGAGGAACGTTAGCCTGAGGCTAGTGGTCAAATGGGGTCGCCAATTCACTGAAGAATACTGAAGGACTAGCACCTACCAAAGAATGGCAACCTCCAAGTTTCTTTCCTAGGAACTCACTTGTCATCACAAAGGCAATTGTGCTTTGAAGAGAACATGTGCAACTACAATGTTTGTCAGGGAGAATTGAGCCTGCAACTCTCTAAATCCCAAGAAGAAAATAAAGTTTCCCTTCAAGCCTTATTTTCAAAAGGGCCCGCAGAGCAATGACCCTGCTGTTTCTTTCTCTATTTTGTACCACCAAGGTGCTTTAGAAGGGAGATACTTGAGTTGCTTCAACTTACCACATTCTAGAAGTTTAACAAAAGAAGACCTTCACCCCCATGACTCGGCATCTAGCTGTTCCCAACGATGCACTGCTCACAACTCCCCAAACACACAGGCCGTCCTTCTTGTACGTTTCTCAAAGTAGTGCAGATCTGCCAATACTAAGTGACCTGGAATGCTTCCTAGAGCTCAAGAACCACACTGGATAAGGCCACAGGGATTACGCTGCATGCCAATCTGTGTCATGATACAAGAGGAAGGTTAGTTTGACGCTAGTCGTCAAACGGATTCGCCAATTCACTGAAGATTACCGAAGGATGAGCACCTACCAAAGAATAGCAACCTCCAAGTTTCTTTCCTCGAAAGTCACTAGTCATCACAAAGTCAATTGTGCTATGAAGAGAATATGTGCAACTACAGTGTTTGTCTGGGAGAATTAAGCCCGTAACTCTCTAAATCCGAATTAAGAAAATAAAGTTTCCCTTCAAGGCTTATTTTCAAAAGGGCCTGCAGAGCATTGAACCTGCTGTTTCTTTCTCTATGTTGTACCTCCAAGGTGCTTTAGAAGGGAGATACTTGAGTTGCTTCAACTTACCACATTCTTCACCTTTATGAAAAGAACAACGTCACCCCCATGACTCAGCATCTACCTGTACCCAACGCTGCACTGCTCACAACTCCCAAAACACGCAGGCTGTCCTCTTGTACGGTTCTCATCCTAGTGCAGATCTGCCACTACTAAGACACCTGGAATGTTTCCTAGAGCTCAAGGACCACTCTGGATAAGGCTACAGGGATTCATCTGCATGCCATTCTGTGTCATGATACAAGAGGAATGTTCGCTTGACGCTAGTGGTCAAACGGGTTCACCAATTCACTGAAGATTACCAAAGGATGAGCACCACCAACGAATGGCAACCTCCAAGTTTCTTTACTAGAAACTCACTTGTCATCACAAAGGCAATTGTGGTATGAGGAGAACATGTGCAACTACAGTGTTTCTCAGGGAGAATTGAGCCAGCAACTCTCTAAGTCCCCAAGAGGAAAATAAAATTTCCCTTCCAGCCTTATTTTCAAAAGGGCCCGCAGAGCATTGACCCTGCTGTTTCTTTCTCTATTTTGTACCTCCAAGGTGCTTTAGAAGGGAGATACTTTAATTCTTTCAACTTACCACATCCTAGAGGTTTAACAATAAAATCCCTTCACATCCCATGACTCGGCATCTAGCTGTTCCCAAAGCTGCACTGCTCACAACTCCCAAAACACACAGGCCATCCTTCTTGTATGTTTCTCATCCTACGGCAGATCTGCCACTATTAAGAGAGGTGCAATGCTTCCTAGAGCTCAAGAACCACACTGGATAAGGCTACAGGGATTCAGCTGCATGCCAATCTGTGTCATGATTCAAGGGGAACGTTAGCTTGACACTATTGGTCAAAAGGGTTCGCCAATTCACTGAAGATAACCGAAGTATGAGCACCACTAAAGAATGGCAACCTCCAAGTTCCTTTACTAGAAACGCCACTTGTCAGCCCAAAGGCAATTGTCCTGTGAAGGGAACTTGTGCAACTACAGTGTTTCTCAGGGAGAATTGAGCCCACAACTCTCTAAATTCCAATGAGGAAAATAAAGTTTCCCTTCAAGCCTTATTTTCAAAGGGGTGCACAGAGTATTGACCCTGCTGTTTCTTTCTCTATTTTGTACCACCAAAGTGCTTTAGAAGGGAGATACTTGAGTTCTTTCAACTTACCGCATTCTAGACGTTTAACAAAAGAAGACCTTCACCACCATGACTCGGTATCTTTCTGTTCCCAACGCTGCACTGCTCACAACTCCCCAAACACACAGGCCGTCCTGTTGTACGTTTCTCAAAGTAGTGCAGATCTGCCAATACTAAGTGACCTGGAATGCTTCCTAGAGTTCAAGAACCACACTGGATAAGGCCACAGGGATTACGCTGCATGCCAATCTGTGTCATGATACAAGAGGAAGGTTAGTTTGACGCTAGTGGTCAAACGGATTGGCCAATTCACTGAAGATTACCGAAGGATGAGCACCTACCAAAGAATAACAACCTCCAAGTTTCTTTCCTCGAAAGTCACTAGTCATCATAAAGTCAATTGTGCTATGAAGAGAATATGTGCAACTACAGTGTTTGTCTGGGAGAATTAAGCCCGTAACTCTCTAAATCCGAATTAAGAAAATAAAGTTTCCCTTCAAGCCTTATTTTCAAAACGGCCTGCAGAGCATTGAACCTGCTGTTTCTTTCTCTATGTTGTACCTCCAAGGTGCTTTAGAAGGGAGATACTTGAGTTGCTTCAACATACCACATTCTTCAGCTTTAACAAAAGAAGACCTTCAACCCCATGACTCGGCATCTAGCTGTTCCCAATGCTGCACTGCTCACAACTCCGCAAACACTCAGGCCGTCCTCTTCTACGTTTCTCATTCTAGTGCAGATCTGCCACTACTAAGAGACCTGGAATGCTTCCTAGAGTTCAAGAACCACACCTGATAAAGCTACAGGGATTTAGCTGCATGCCAATCTGCGTCATGATACAAGAGGAACGTTAGCTTGATGCTACTGGTCCAACGGGTTCGCCAATTCACTGAAGATTACCGAAGGACGAGCACCTACCAAAGAATGGCAATCACCAAGTTTCTTTCCTAGAAATTCGCTTGTCATCTCAAATGCAATTGAGCCGTGAAGGGAACGTGTGGAAGTACAGTGCTTCATAGTGAGAATTGATCCTGCAACTCTCTAAATCCCAATGAGGAAAATGAAGTATTCCAGCCAGACTTATTTTCAAAAGGGCCCACAGAGCACTGACCCTGCTGTTTCCTTCTCTATTTTGCATCTCCAAGGTGTTTTAGATGGGAGATACTTGAGTTCTTTCCACATACCATAATCTAGCAGTTTAAAAAAAGAAGCCGTTCACTGCCCATGACTTGGCATCTAACTGTTCCCATTGGTGCATTGCTCACAACTCCCTGAACTCACAGGCCGTAGTTCTTGTACGTTTCCCATCCTAGTGCAGACCTGCCAGTATTAAGAGACCTGTAATTCTTCCTAGAGCTCAGGAACCAATCTGAATAAGGCTATATGATTTCTGCTGCATGCTAACCCGTGGCATGATACAAGAGGAACTTTAGCTTGAGGCTAGTGGTCAAATGGGTTCGCAAATTCACGGAAGATTACTGAAGGACGAGCACCTACCAAAGAATGGCAACCTCCAAGTTTCTTTCCTAGGAACTCACTTGTCATCACAAAGGCAATTTTGCTATGAAGAGAACATACACAACCAGAGTGTTTGTCAGGGAGAATTGAGCCTGCAACTCTCTAAATCCCAAAGAAGAATATAAAATTTCCCTTCAAACCTTATTTTCAAAAGGGACTGCAGAGCATTGACCCTGCTGTTTATTTTTTATTTTGTACCTCCAAGGTGCTTCAGAAGGGAGATACTTGAGTTGCTTCAACTTACCACATTCTAGAAGTTCAACAAAAGCAGACCTTCACCCCCATGACTCGGCATCTAGCTGTTCCCAAGGCTGCACTGCTCACAACTCCCCAAACACACAGGCCAGACTTCTTGTATGTTTCTCATTCTAGGGCAGATCTGCCACTACTAAGAGACCTGCAATACTTCCTAGAGCGCAAGAACCACACTGGATAAGTCTACAGGGATTCAGCTGCATGCCAATCTGTGTCATGATATAAGAGGAACGTTAGTTTGACGCTAGAGGTCAAACGGGATCGCCAATTCCCTGAAGATTACCGAAGGACGAGCACCTACCAAAGAATGGCAACCTCCAAGTTTCTTTCCTAGACACTCACTTGTCTTTCCAAAGACAATTGTGCTATGAAGAAAACATGTGCAACTACACTGTTTCTCTGGGAGAATTGAGTCCGTAACTCTCTTAATCCCAATGAAGAAAACAAAGTTTCCCTTCAAGCCTTATTTTCAAAAGGGCCCGCAGAGCCTTGACCCTGCAATTTCTTTCTCTATTTTGTACCTCCAAGGGGTTTTAGAAGGGAGATACCTGAGTTGCTTCAACTTACCACATTCAAGAGGTTTAACAATAGAAGCCCTTCATCCGGGAGACTCGGCATCTAGCTATTCCCAACGCTGAACTGCTCACAACTCCCCAAACACACAGGACGACCTCTTGTACGTTTCTCATCCTAGTGCAGATCTGCCACTACTAAGAGGCCTGGAATGCTTCCTAGATCTCAGGAACCACACTGGATAAGGCTACAGGGATACAGCTGCATGCCAATCGGTGTCATGATACAAGAGGAACGTTAGCTTGACGCTAGTGGACAAACGGGTTCGCCAATTCACTGAAGATTACCGAAGGATGAGCACCTACCAAAGAATGGCAACCTCCAAGTTTCTTTCTAGGAACTAACTTGTCATCACAAAGGTAATTGTGCTTTGAAGACAACATGTGCAACTACAGTGTTTCTCAGGGAGAATTGAGCCTGCAACTCTCTAAATCCCAATGAAAATAAAGTTTCCCCTCAAGCCTTAGTTTCAAAAGGGCCCACAGAACGTTGACCCTGCTGTTTCATTCTCAATTGTGTACCACGAAGGTGATTTAGAAGGGAGATACTTGAGTTACTTCAACTTACCACATTCTAGAGGTTTAAGAAAAGAATACCTGCACCCCATGACTCGGCATCTAGCTGTTCCCAACGCTGCACTGCTCAGAACTCCCCAAACACACATGCCTTCCTTCTTTTACGTGTCTCATCCTAGTGCAAATCTGCAACTACTAAGACACCTGGAATGCTTCCTAGACCTCAAGAACCAACCACACTGGATAAAGCTACAGGGATTCAGCTGCATGCCAACCTGTGGCATGATACAAGAGGAACTTTAGCCTGATGCTAGTGGTCAAACGGGGTCGCCAATCCACTGAAGATTACCGAAATATGAGCACCACCAAAGAATGGAAATCTCCAAGTTTCTTGACTAGACACTCACTTGTCATCACAAAGGCACTTTTGCTTTGAAGGGAACTTGTGCAACTACAGTGTTTCTCAGGGAGACTTGAGCCCGCAGCTCTCTAAATTCCAATGAGGAAAATAAAGTTTCCCTTGAAGCCTTTTATCAGAAGGGCCCACAGAGCCTTGACCTGCTCTTTCTTTCTCTATTTTGTACCTCCAAGGTGCTTTAGAAGGGAGATACATGAGTTGCTTCAACATACCGCATTCTAGATATGTAAGAAAAGAAGCCCTTCACCCCCATGACTCGGCATCTAGCTTTTCCCATTGGTGCATTGCTCACAAATCCCCGAACCCACAGGCCGTATTTCGTGTACGTTTCACATTCTAGTGCAGACCCGTCAGCACTAAGAGACCTGGAATGCTTCCTAGAGCTCAGGAAGCAAACTGAATAAGGCTATATGGATTCTACGGCATGCTGACCTGTGGCATGATACAAGAGGAACGTTAGCTTGAGGCTAGTGGTCAAATGGGGTCGCCAATTCACTGAAGATTACTGAAGAACTAGCACCTACCAAAGAATGGCAACCTCCAAGTTTCTTTCCTAGGAACTCACTTGTCATCACAAAGGCAATTGTGCTTTGAAGAGAACATGTGCAACTACAATGTTTGTCAGGGAGAATTGAGCCTGCAACTCTCTAAATCCCAAGAAGAAAATAAAGTTTCCCTTCAAGCCTTATTTTCAAAAGGGCCCGCAGAGCAATGACCCTGCTGTTTCTTTCTCTATTTTGTACCACCAAGGTGCTTTAGAAGGGAGATACTTGAGTTGCTTCAACTTACCACATTCTAGAAGTTTAACAAAAGAAGACCTTCACCCCCATGACTCGGCATCTAGCTGTTCCCAACGATGCACTGCTCACAACTTCCCAAACACACAGGCCGTCCTTCTTGTACGTTTTTCACACTAGTGCAGATCTGAAACTACTATGAGACCTGGAATGCTTCCTAGAGCTCAAGGACCACTCTGGATAGGGCTACAGGGGTTCATCTGCATGCCATTCTGTCTCATGATACAAGAGGAATGGTCGCTTGACGCTAGTGGTCAAACGGGTTCACCAATTCACTGAAGATTACCAAAGGATGAGCACCCCCAACGAATGGCAACCTCCAAGTTTCTTTACTAGAAACTCACTTGTCATCACAAAGGCAATTGTGGTATGAGGAGAACATGTGCAACTACAGTGTTTCTCAGGGAGAATTGAGCCAGCAACTCTCTAAGTCCCAAAGAGGAAAATAAAATTTCCCTTCCAGCCTTATTTTCAAAAGGGCCCGCAGAGCATTGACCCAGCTGTTTCTTTCTCTATTTTGTACCTCCAAGGTGCTTTAGAAGGGAGATACTGTAATTCTTTCAACTTACCACATCCTAGAGGTTTAACAATAAAATCCCTTCACATCCCATGACTCGGCATCTAGCTGTTCCCAAAGCTGCACTGCTCACAACTCCCAAAACACACAGGCCATCCTTCTTGTATGTTTCTCATCCTACGGCAGATCTGCCACTACTAAGAGAAGTGTAATGCTTCCTAGAGCTCAAGAACCACACTGGATAAGGCTACAGGGATTCAGCTGCATGCCAATCGGTGTCATGATTCAAGGGGAACGTTAGCTTGACACTATTGGTCAAAAGGGTTCGCCAATTCACTGAAGATAACCGAAGTATGAGCACCACTAAAGAATGGCAACCTCCAAGTTCCTTTACTAGAAACGCACTTGTCAGCCCAAAGGCAATTGTCCTGTGAAGGGAACTTGTGCAACTACAGTGTTTCTCAGGGAGAATTGAGCCCACAACTCTCTAAATTCCAATGAGGAAAATAAAGTTTCCCTTCAAGCCTTATTTTCAAAGGGGTGCGCAGAGTATTGACCCTGCTGTTTCTTTCTCTATTTTGTACCACCAAAGTGCTTTAGAAGGGAGATACTTGAGTTCTTTCAACTTACCGCATTCTAGACGTTTAACAAAAGAAGACCTTCACCACCATGACTCGGTATCTTTCTGTTCCCAACGCTGCACTGCTCACAACTCCCCAAACACACAGGCCGTCCTGTTGTACGTTTCTCAAAGTAGTGCAGATCTGCCAATACTAAGTGACCTGGAATGCTTCCTAGAGTTCAAGAACCACACTGGATAAGGCCACAGGGATTACGCTGCATGCCAATCTGTGTCATGATACAAGAGGAAGGTTAGTTTGACGCTAGTGGTCAAACGGATTGGCCAATTCACTGAAGATTACCGAAGGATGAACACCTACCAAAGAATAGCAACCTCCAAGTTTCTTTCCTCGAAAGTCACTAGTCATCACAAAGTCAATTGTGCTATGAAGAGAATATGTGCAACTACAGTGTTTGTCTGGGAGAATTAAGCCCGTAACTCTCTAAATCCGAATTAAGAAAATAAAGTTTCCCTTCAAGCCTTATTTTCAAAACGGCCTGCAGAGCATTGAACCTGCTGTTTCTTTCTCTATGTTGTACCTCCAAGGTGCTTTAGAAGGGAGATACTTGAGTTGCTTCAACTTACCACATTCTTCAGCTTTAACAAAAGAAGACCTTCAACCCCATGACTCGGCATCTAGCTGTTCCCAATGCTGCACTGCTCACAACTCCGCAAACACTCAGGCCGTCCTCTTCTACGTTTCTCATCCTAGTGCAGATCTGCCACTACTAAGAGACCTGGAATGCTTCCTAGAGTTCAAGAACCACACCTGATAAAGCTACAGGGATTTAGCTGCATGCCAATCTGCGTCATGATACAAGAGGAACGTTAGCTTGATGCTAGTGGTCCAACGGGTTCGCCAATTCACTGAAGATTACCGAAGGACGAGCACCTACCAAAGAATGGCAATCTCCAAGTTTCTTTCCTAGAAATTCGCTTGTCATCTCAAATGCAATTGAGCCGTGAAGGGAACGTGTGGAAGTACAGTGCTTCATAGTGAGAATTGATCCTGCAACTCTCTAAATCCCAATGAGGAAAATGAAGTATTCCAGCCAGACTTATTTTCAAAAGGGCCCACAGAGCACTGACCCTGCTGTTTCCTTCTCTATTTTGCATCTCCAAGGTGTTTTAGATGGGAGATACTTGAGTTCTTTCCACATACCATAATCTAGCAGTTTAAAAAAAGAAGCCGTTCACTGCCCATGACTTGGCATCTAACTGTTCCCATTGGTGCATTGCTCACAACTCCCTGAACTCACAGGCCGTAGTTCTTGTACTTTTCCCATCCTAGTGCAGACCTGCCAGTATTAAGAGACCTGTAATTCTTCCTAGAGCTCAGGAACCAATCTGAATAAGGCTATATGATTTCTGCTGCATGCTAACCTGTGGCATGATACAAGAGGAACGTTAGCTTGAGGCTAGTGGTCAAATGGGTTCGCAAATTCACGGAAGATTACTGAAGGACGAGCACCTACCAAAGAATGGCAACCTCCAAGTTTCTTTCCTAGGACCTCACTTGTCATCACAAAGGCAATTTTGCTATGAAGAGAACATACACAACCAGAGTGTTTGTCAGGGAGAATTGAGCCTGCAACTCTCTAAATCCCAAAGAAGAATATAAAATTTCCCTTCAAACCTTATTTTCAAAAGGGACTGCAGAGCATTGACCCTGCTGTTTATTTTTTATTTTGTACCTCCAAGGTGCTTCAGAAGGGAGATACTTGAGTTGCTTCAACTTACCACATTCTAGAAGTTCAACAAAAGCAGACCTTCACCCCCATGACTCGGCATCTAGCTGTTCCCAAGGCTGCACTGCTCACAACTCCCCAAACACACAGGCCAGACTTCTTGTATGTTTCTCATTCTAGGGCAGATCTGCCACTACTAAGAGACCTGCAATACTTCCTAGAGCGCAAGAACCACACTGGATAAGTCTACAGGGATTCAGCTGCATGCCAATCTGTGTCATGATATAAGAGGAACGTTAGTTTGACGCTAGAGGTCAAACGGGATCGCCAATTCCCTGAAGATTACCGAAGGACGAGCACCTACCAAAGAATGGCAACCTCCAAGTTTCTTTCCTAGACACTCACTTGTCTTTCCAAAGACAATTGTGCTATGAAGAAAACATGTGCAACTACACTGTTTCTCTGGGAGAATTGAGTCCGTAACTCTCTTAATCCCAATGAAGAAAACAAAGTTTCCCTTCAAGCCTTATTTTCAAAAGGGCCCGCAGAGCCTTGACCCTGCAATTTCTTTCTCTATTTTGTACCTCCAAGGGGTTTTAGAAGGGAGATACCTGAGTTGCTTCAACTTACCACATTCAAGAGGTTTAACAATAGAAGCCCTTCATCCGGGAGACTCGGCATCTAGCTATTCCCAACGCTGAACTGCTCACAACTCCCCAAACACACAGGACGACCTCTTGTACGTTTCTCATCCTAGTGCAGATCTGCCACTACTAAGAGGCCTGGAATGCTTCCTAGATCTCAGGAACCACACTGGATAAGGCTACAGGGATACAGCTGCATGCCAATCGGTGTCATGATACAAGAGGAACGTTAGCTTGACGCTAGTAGACAAACGGGTTCGCCAATTCACTGAAGATTACCGAAGGATGAGCACCTACCAAAGAATGGCAACCTCCAAGTTTCTTTCTAGGAACTAACTTGTCATCACAAAGGTAATTGTGCTTTGAAGACAACATGTGCAACTACAGTGTTTCTCAGGGAGAATTGAGCCTGCAACTCTCTAAATCCCAATGAAAATAAAGTTTCCCCTCAAGCCTTAGTTTCAAAAGGGCCCACAGAACGTTGACCCTGCTGTTTCATTCTCAATTGTGTACCACGAAGGTGATTTAGAAGGGAGATACTTGAATTACTTCAACTTACCACATTCTAGAGGTTTAAGAAAAGAATACCTGCACCCCATGACTCGGCATCTAGCTGTTCCCAACGCTGCACTGCTCAGAACTCCCCAAACACACATGCCTTCCTTCTTTTACGTGTCTCATCCTAGTGCAAATCTGCAACTACTAAGACACCTGGAATGCTTCCTAGACCTCAAGAACCAACCACACTGGATAAAGCTACAGGGATTCAGCTGCATGCCAACCTGTGGCATGATACAAGAGGAACTTTAGCCTGATGCTAGTGGTCAAACGGGGTCGCCAATCCACTGAAGATTACCGAAATATGAGCACCACCAAAGAATGGAAATCTCCAAGTTTCTTGACTAGACACTCACTTGTCATCACAAAGGCACTTTTGCTTTGAAGGGAACTTGTGCAACTACAGTGTTTCTCAGGGAGACTTGAGCCCGCAGCTCTCTAAATTCCAATGAGGAAAATAAAGTTTCCCTTGAAGCCTTTTATCAGAAGGGCCCACAGAGCCTTGACCTGCTCTTTCTTTCTCTATTTTGTACCTCCAAGGTGCTTTAGAAGGGAGATACATGAGTTGCTTCAACATACCACATTCTAGATATGTAAGAAAAGAAGCTCTTCACCCCCATGACACGGCATCTAGCTTTTCCCATTGGTGCATTGCTCACAAATCCCCGAACCCACAGGCCGTATTTCGTGTACGTTTCACATTCTAGTGCAGACCCGTCAGCACTAAGAGACCTGGAATGCTTCCTAGAGCTCAGGAAGCAAACTGAATAAGGCTATATGGATTCTACGGCATGCTGACCTGTGGCATGATACAAGAGGAACGTTAGCCTGAGGCTAGTGGTCAAATGGGGTCGCCAATTCACTGAAGAATACTGAAGGACTAGCACCTACCAAAGAATGGCAACCTCCAAGTTTCTTTCCTAGGAACTCACTTGTCATCACAAAGGCAATTGTGCTTTGAAGAGAACATGTGCAACTACAATGTTTGTCAGGGAGAATTGAGCCTGCAACTCTCTAAATCCCAAGAAGAAAATAAAGTTTCCCTTCAAGCCTTATTTTCAAAAGGGCCCGCAGAGCAATGACCCTGCTGTTTCTTTCTCTATTTTGTACCACCAAGGTGCTTTAGAAGGGAGATACTTGAGTTGCTTCAACTTACCACATTCTAGAAGTTTAACAAAAGAAGACCTTCACCCCCATGACTCGGCATCTAGCTGTTCCCAACGATGCACTGCTCACAACTCCCCAAACACACAGGCCGTCCTTCTTGTACGTTTTTCACACTAGTGCAGATCTGAAACTACTATGAGACCTGGAATGCTTCCTAGAGCTCAAGAACCACACTGGATAAGGCTACAGGGATTCAGCTGCATGCCAATCTGTGTCATGATACAAGAGGAACGTCAGCTTGACGCCTATTGTCAAACGGGGTCGCTAATTCACTGAAGATTACCGAAGGATGAGCACCTACCAAAGAATGGCAACCTCCAAGTTTCTTTCCTCGAAAGTCACTAGTCATCACATAGGCAATTGTGCTATGAACAGAACATGTGCAACTACACTGTTTGACTGGGAGAATTTAGCCTGTAACTCTCTAAATCCCAGTAAAGAAAATAAAGTTTCCCTTCAAGCCTTATTTTCAAAAGGGCCCACAGAGCATTGACCCTGCTGTTTCTTTCTCAATTTTGTACCTCTAAGGTGCTTTAGAAGGGAGATACTTGAGTTGCTTCACCTTACCACATTCTTCACCTTTATGAAAAGAACAACGTCACCCCCATGACTCAGCATCTACCTGTACCCAACACTGCACTGCTCACAACTCCCAAAACACGCAGGCCGTCCTCTTGTACGGTTCTCATCCTAGTGCAGATCTGCCACTACTAAGATACCTGGAATGCTTCCTAGAGCTCAAGGACCACTCTGGATAAGGCTACAGGGATTCATCTGCATGCCATTCTGTGTCATGATACAAGAGGAATGTTCGCTTGACGCTAGTGGTCAAACGGGTTCACCACTTCACTGAAGATTACCAAAGGATGAGCACCACTAAAGATTGGCAACCTCCAAGTTTCTTCACTAGAAACGCACTTGTCAGCCCAAAGGCAAATGTCCTGTGAAGGGAACTTGTGCAACTACAGTGTTTCTCAGGGAGAATTGAGCCCACAACTCTCTAAATTCCAATGAGAAAAATAGTTTCCCTTCAAGCCTTATTTTCAAAAGGGTGCGCAGAGTATTGACCCTGCTGTTTCTTTCTCTATTTTGTACCACCAAAGTGCTTTAGAAGGGAGATACTTGAGTTCTTTCAACTTACCGCATTCTAGACGTTTAACAAAAGAAGACCTTCACCACCATGACTCGGTATCTTTCTGTTCCCAACGCTGCACTGCTCACAACTCCCCAAACACACAGGCCGTCCTGTTATACGTTTCTCAAAGTAGTGCAGATCTGCCAATACTAAGTGACCTGGAATGCTTCCTAGAGCTCAAGAACCACACTGGATAAGGCCACAGGGATTACGCTGCATGCCAATCTGTGTCATGATACAAGAGGAAGGTTAGTTTGACGCTAGTCGTCAAACGGATTCGCCAATTCACTGAAGATTACCGAAGGATGAGCACCTACCAAAGAATAGCAACCTCCAAGTTTCTTTCCTCGAAAGTCACTAGTCATCACAAAGTCAATTGTGCTATGAAGAGAATATGTGCAACTACAGTGTTTGTCTGGGAGAATTAAGCCCGTAACTCTCTAAATCCGAATTAAGAAAATAAAGTTTCCCTTCAAGGCTTATTTTCAAAAGGGCCTGCAGAGCATTGAACCTGCTGTTTCTTTCTCTATGTTGTACCTCCAAGGTGCTTTAGAAGGGAGATACTTGAGTTGCTTCAACTTACCACATTCTTCACCTTTATGAAAAGAACAACGTCACCCCCATGACTCAGCATCTACCTGTACCCAACGCTGCACTGCTCACAACTCCCAAAACACGCAGGCTGTCCTCTTGTACGGTTCTCATCCTAGTGCAGATCTGCCACTACTAAGAGACCTGGAATGCTTCCTAGAGTTCAAGAACCACACCTGATAAAGCTACAGGGATTTAGCTGCATGCCAATCTGCGTCATGATACAAGAGGAACGTTAGCTTGATGCTACTGGTCCAACGGGTTCGCCAATTCACTGAAGATTACCGAAGGACGAGCACCTACCAAAGAATGGCAATCTCCAAGTTTCTTTCCTAGAAATTCGCTTGTCATCTCAAATGCAATTGAGCCGTGAAGGGAACGTGTGGAAGTACAGTGCTTCATAGTGAGAATTGATCCTGCAACTCTCTAAATCCCAATGAGGAAAATGAAGTATTCCAGCCAGACTTATTTTCAAAAGGGCCCACAGAGCACTGACCCTGCTGTTTCCTTCTCTATTTTGCATCTCCAAGGTGTTTTAGATGGGAGATACTTGAGTTCTTTCCACATACCATAATCTAGCAGTTTAAAAAAAGAAGCCGTTCACTGCCCATGACTTGGCATCTAACTGTTCCCATTGGTGCATTGCTCACAACTCCCTGAACTCACAGGCCGTAGTTCTTGTACGTTTCCCATCCTAGTGCAGACCTGCCAGTATTAAGAGACCTGTAATTCTTCCTAGAGCTCAGGAACCAATCTGAATAAGGCTATATGATTTCTGCTGCATGCTAACCCGTGGCATGATACAAGAGGAACTTTAGCTTGAGGCTAGTGGTCAAATGGGTTCGCAAATTCACGGAAGATTACTGAAGGACGAGCACCTACCAAAGAATGGCAACCTCCAAGTTTCTTTCCTAGGAACTCACTTGTCATCACAAAGGCAATTTTGCTATGAAGAGAACATACACAACCAGAGTGTTTGTCAGGGAGAATTGAGCCTGCAACTCTCTAAATCCCAAAGAAGAATATAAAATTTCCCTTCAAACCTTATTTTCAAAAGGGACTGCAGAGCATTGACCCTGCTGTTTATTTTTTATTTTGTACCTCCAAGGTGCTTCAGAAGGGAGATACTTGAGTTGCTTCAACTTACCACATTCTAGAAGTTCAACAAAAGCAGACCTTCACCCCCATGACTCGGCATCTAGCTGTTCCCAAGGCTGCACTGCTCACAACTCCCCAAACACACAGGCCAGACTTCTTGTATGTTTCTCATTCTAGGGCAGATCTGCCACTACTAAGAGACCTGCAATACTTCCTAGAGCGCAAGAACCACACTGGATAAGTCTACAGGGATTCAGCTGCATGCCAATCTGTGTCATGATATAAGAGGAACGTTAGTTTGACGCTAGAGGTCAAACGGGATCGCCAATTCCCTGAAGATTACCGAAGGACGAGCACCTACCAAAGAATGGCAACCTCCAAGTTTCTTTCCTAGACACTCACTTGTCTTTCCAAAGACAATTGTGCTATGAAGAAAACATGTGCAACTACACTGTTTCTCTGGGAGAATTGAGTCCGTAACTCTCTTAATCCCAATGAAGAAAACAAAGTTTCCCTTCAAGCCTTATTTTCAAAAGGGCCCGCAGAGCCTTGACCCTGCAATTTCTTTCTCTATTTTGTACCTCCAAGGGGTTTTAGAAGGGAGATACCTGAGTTGCTTCAACTTACCACATTCAAGAGGTTTAACAATAGAAGCCCTTCATCCGGGAGACTCGGCATCTAGCTATTCCCAACGCTGAACTGCTCACAACTCCCCAAACACACAGGACGACCTCTTGTACGTTTCTCATCCTAGTGCAGATCTGCCACTACTAAGAGGCCTGGAATGCTTCCTAGATCTCAGGAACCACACTGGATAAGGCTACAGGGATACAGCTGCATGCCAATCGGTGTCATGATACAAGAGGAACGTTAGCTTGACGCTAGTGGACAAACGGGTTCGCCAATTCACTGAAGATTACCGAAGGATGAGCACCTACCAAAGAATGGCAACCTCCAAGTTTCTTTCCTCGAAAGTCACTAGTCATCACATAGGCAATTGTGCTATGAACAGAACATGTGCAACTACACTGTTTGACTGGGAGAATTTAGCCTGTAACTCTCTAAATCCCAGTAAAGAAAATAAAGTTTCCCTTCAAGCCTTATTTTCAAAAGGGCCCACAGAGCATTGACCCTGCTGTTTCTTTCTCAATTTTGTACCTCTAAGGTGCTTTAGAAGGGAGATACTTGAGTTGCTTCACCTTACCACATTCTTCACCTTTATGAAAAGAACAACGTCACCCCCATGACTCAGCATCTACCTGTACCCAACACTGCACTGCTCACAACTCCCAAAACACGCAGGCCGTCCTCTTGTACGGTTCTCATCCTAGTGCAGATCTGCCACTACTAAGATACCTGGAATGCTTCCTAGAGCTCAAGGACCACTCTGGATAAGGCTACAGGGATTCATCTGCATGCCATTCTGTGTCATGATACAAGAGGAATGTTCGCTTGACGCTAGTGGTCAAACGGGTTCACCACTTCACTGAAGATTACCAAAGGATGAGCACCACTAAAGATTGGCAACCTCCAAGTTTCTTCACTAGAAACGCACTTGTCAGCCCAAAGGCAAATGTCCTGTGAAGGGAACTTGTGCAACTACAGTGTTTCTCAGGGAGAATTGAGCCCACAACTCTCTAAATTCCAATGAGAAAAATAGTTTCCCTTCAAGCCTTATTTTCAAAAGGGTGCGCAGAGTATTGACCCTGCTGTTTCTTTCTCTATTTTGTACCACCAAAGTGCTTTAGAAGGGAGATACTTGAGTTCTTTCAACTTACCGCATTCTAGACGTTTAACAAAAGAAGACCTTCACCACCATGACTCGGTATCTTTCTGTTCCCAACGCTGCACTGCTCACAACTCCCCAAACACACAGGCCGTCCTGTTATACGTTTCTCAAAGTAGTGCAGATCTGCCAATACTAAGTGACCTGGAATGCTTCCTAGAGCTCAAGAACCACACTGGATAAGGCCACAGGGATTACGCTGCATGCCAATCTGTGTCATGATACAAGAGGAAGGTTAGTTTGACGCTAGTCGTCAAACGGATTCGCCAATTCACTGAAGATTACCGAAGGATGAGCACCTACCAAAGAATAGCAACCTCCAAGTTTCTTTCCTCGAAAGTCACTAGTCATCACAAAGTCAATTGTGCTATGAAGAGAATATGTGCAACTACAGTGTTTGTCTGGGAGAATTAAGCCCGTAACTCTCTAAATCCGAATTAAGAAAATAAAGTTTCCCTTCAAGGCTTATTTTCAAAAGGGCCTGCAGAGCATTGAACCTGCTGTTTCTTTCTCTATGTTGTACCTCCAAGGTGCTTTAGAAGGGAGATACTTGAGTTGCTTCAACTTACCACATTCTTCACCTTTATGAAAAGAACAACGTCACCCCCATGACTCAGCATCTACCTGTACCCAACGCTGCACTGCTCACAACTCCCAAAACACGCAGGCTGTCCTCTTGTACGGTTCTCATCCTAGTGCAGATCTGCCACTACTAAGACACCTGGAATGTTTCCTAGAGCTCAAGGACCACTCTGGATAAGGCTACAGGGATTCATCTGCATGCCATTCTGTGTCATGATACAAGAGGAATGTTCGCTTGACGCTAGTGGTCAAACGGGTTCACCAATTCACTGAAGATTACCAAAGGATGAGCACCACCAACGAATGGCAACCTCCAAGTTTCTTTACTAGAAACTCACTTGTCATCACAAAGGCAATTGTGGTATGAGGAGAACATGTGCAACTACAGTGTTTCTCAGGGAGAATTGAGCCAGCAACTCTCTAAATCCCAAAGAGGAAAATAAAATTTCCCTTCCAGCCTTATTTTCAAAAGGGCCCGCAGAGCATTGACCCTGCTGTTTCTTTCTCTATTTTGTACCTCCAAGGTGCTTTAGAAGGGAGATACTTTAATTCTTTCAACTTACCACATCCTAGAGGTTTAACAATAAAATCCCTTCACATCCCATGACTCGGCATCTAGCTGTTCCCAAAGCTGCACTGCTCACAACTCCCAAAACACACAGGCCATCCTTCTTGTATGTTTCTCATCCTACGGCAGATCTGCCACTATTAAGAGAGGTGCAATGCTTCCTAGAGCTCAAGAACCACACTGGATAAGGCTACAGGGATTCAGCTGCATGCCAATCTGTGTCATGATTCAAGGGGAACGTTAGCTTGACACTATTGGTCAAAAGGGTTCGCCAATTCACTGAAGATAACCGAAGTATGAGCACCACTAAAGAATGGCAACCTCCAAGTTCCTTTACTAGAAACGCCACTTGTCAGCCCAAAGGCAATTGTCCTGTGAAGGGAACTTGTGCAACTACAGTGTTTCTCAGGGAGAATTGAGCCCACAACTCTCTAAATTCCAATGAGGAAAATAAAGTTTCCCTTCAAGCCTTATTTTCAAAGGGGTGCACAGAGTATTGACCCTGCTGTTTCTTTCTCTATTTTGTACCACCAAAGTGCTTTAGAAGGGAGATACTTGAGTTCTTTCAACTTACCGCATTCTAGACGTTTAACAAAAGAAGACCTTCACCACCATGACTCGGTATCTTTCTGTTCCCAACGCTGCACTGCTCACAACTCCCCAAACACACAGGCCGTCCTGTTGTACGTTTCTCAAAGTAGTGCAGATCTGCCAATACTAAGTGACCTGGAATGCTTCCTAGAGTTCAAGAACCACACTGGATAAGGCCACAGGGATTACGCTGCATGCCAATCTGTGTCATGATACAAGAGGAAGGTTAGTTTGACGCTAGTGGTCAAACGGATTGGCCAATTCACTGAAGATTACCGAAGGATGAGCACCTACCAAAGAATAACAACCTCCAAGTTTCTTTCCTCGAAAGTCACTAGTCATCATAAAGTCAATTGTGCTATGAAGAGAATATGTGCAACTACAGTGTTTGTCTGGGAGAATTAAGCCCGTAACTCTCTAAATCCGAATTAAGAAAATAAAGTTTCCCTTCAAGCCTTATTTTCAAAACGGCCTGCAGAGCATTGAACCTGCTGTTTCTTTCTCTATGTTGTACCTCCAAGGTGCTTTAGAAGGGAGATACTTGAGTTGCTTCAACATACCACATTCTTCAGCTTTAACAAAAGAAGACCTTCAACCCCATGACTCGGCATCTAGCTGTTCCCAATGCTGCACTGCTCACAACTCCGCAAACACTCAGGCCGTCCTCTTCTACGTTTCTCATTCTAGTGCAGATCTGCCACTACTAAGAGACCTGGAATGCTTCCTAGAGTTCAAGAACCACACCTGATAAAGCTACAGGGATTTAGCTGCATGCCAATCTGCGTCATGATACAAGAGGAACGTTAGCTTGATGCTACTGGTCCAACGGGTTCGCCAATTCACTGAAGATTACCGAAGGACGAGCACCTACCAAAGAATGGCAATCTCCAAGTTTCTTTCCTAGAAATTCGCTTGTCATCTCAAATGCAATTGAGCCGTGAAGGGAACGTGTGGAAGTACAGTGCTTCATAGTGAGAATTGATCCTGCAACTCTCTAAATCCCAATGAGGAAAATGAAGTATTCCAGCCAGACTTATTTTCAAAAGGGCCCACAGAGCACTGACCCTGCTGTTTCCTTCTCTATTTTGCATCTCCAAGGTGTTTTAGATGGGAGATACTTGAGTTCTTTCCACATACCATAATCTAGCAGTTTAAAAAAAGAAGCCGTTCACTGCCCATGACTTGGCATCTAACTGTTCCCATTGGTGCATTGCTCACAACTCCCTGAACTCACAGGCCGGAGTTCTTGTACGTTTCCCATCCTAGTGCAGACCTGCCAGTATTAAGAGACCTGTAATTCTTCCTAGAGCTCAGGAACCAATCTGAATAAGGCTATATGATTTCTGCTGCATGCTAACCCGTGGCATGATACAAGAGGAACTTTAGCTTGAGGCTAGTGGTCAAATGGGTTCGCAAATTCACGGAAGATTACTGAAGGACGAGCACCTACCAAAGAATGGCAACCTCCAAGTTTCTTTCCTAGGAACTCACTTGTCATCACAAAGGCAATTTTGCTATGAAGAGAACATACACAACCAGAGTGTTTGTCAGGGAGAATTGAGCCTGCAACTCTCTAAATCCCAAAGAAGAATATAAAATTTCCCTTCAAACCTTATTTTCAAAAGGGACTGCAGAGCATTGACCCTGCTGTTTATTTTTTATTTTGTACCTCCAAGGTGCTTCAGAAGGGAGATACTTGAGTTGCTTCAACTTACCACATTCTAGAAGTTCAACAAAAGCAGACCTTCACCCCCATGACTCGGCATCTAGCTGTTCCCAAGGCTGCACTGCTCACAACTCCCCAAACACACAGGCCAGACTTCTTGTATGTTTCTCATTCTAGGGCAGATCTGCCACTACTAAGAGACCTGCAATACTTCCTAGAGCGCAAGAACCACACTGGATAAGTCTACAGGGATTCAGCTGCATGCCAATCTGTGTCATGATATAAGAGGAACGTTAGTTTGACGCTAGAGGTCAAACGGGATCGCCAATTCCCTGAAGATTACCGAAGGACGAGCACCTACCAAAGAATGGCAACCTCCAAGTTTCTTTCCTAGACACTCACTTGTCTTTCCAAAGACAATTGTGCTATGAAGAAAACATGTGCAACTACACTGTTTCTCTGGGAGAATTGAGTCCGTAACTCTCTTAATCCCAATGAAGAAAACAAAGTTTCCCTTCAAGCCTTATTTTCAAAAGGGCCCGCAGAGCCTTGACCCTGCAATTTCTTTCTCTATTTTGTACCTCCAAGGGGTTTTAGAAGGGAGATACCTGAGTTGCTTCAACTTACCACATTCAAGAGGTTTAACAATAGAAGCCCTTCATCCGGGAGACTCGGCATCTAGCTATTCCCAACGCTGAACTGCTCACAACTCCCCAAACACACAGGACGACCTCTTGTACGTTTCTCATCCTAGTGCAGATCTGCCACTACTAAGAGGCCTGGAATGCTTCCTAGATCTCAGGAACCACACTGGATAAGGCTACAGGGATACAGCTGCATGCCAATCGGTGTCATGATACAAGAGGAACGTTAGCTTGACGCTAGTGGACAAACGGGTTCGCCAATTCACTGAAGATTACCGAAGGATGAGCACCTACCAAAGAATGGCAACCTCCAAGTTTCTTTCTAGGAACTAACTTGTCATCACAAAGGTAATTGTGCTTTGAAGACAACATGTGCAACTACAGTGTTTCTCAGGGAGAATTGAGCCTGCAACTCTCTAAATCCCAATGAAAATAAAGTTTCCCCTCAAGCCTTAGTTTCAAAAGGGCCCACAGAACGTTGACCCTGCTGTTTCATTCTCAATTGTGTACCACGAAGGTGATTTAGAAGGGAGATACTTGAGTTACTTCAACTTACCACATTCTAGAGGTTTTAAGAAAAGAATACCTGCACCCCATGACTCGGCATCTAGCTGTTCCCAACGCTGCACTGCTCAGAACTCCCCAAACACACATGCCTTCCTTCTTTTACGTGTCTCATCCTAGTGCAAATCTGCAACTACTAAGACACCTGGAATGCTTCCTAGACTCAAGAACCAACCACACTGGATAAAGCTACAGGGATTCAGCTGCATGCCAACCTGTGGCATGATACAAGAGGAACTTTAGCCTGATGCTAGTGGTCAAACGGGGTCGCCAATCCACTGAAGATTACCGAAATATGAGCACCACCAAAGAATGGAAATCTCCAAGTTTCTTGACTAGACACTCACTTGTCATCACAAAGGCACTTTTGCTTTGAAGGGAACTTGTGCAACTACAGTGTTTCTCAGGGAGACTTGAGCCCGCAGCTCTCTAAATTCCAATGAGGAAAATAAAGTTTCCCTTGAAGCCTTTTATCAGAAGGGCCCACAGAGCCTTGACCTGCTCTTTCTTTCTCTATTTTGTACCTCCAAGGTGCTTTAGAAGGGAGATACATGAGTTGCTTCAACATACCACTTTCTAGATATGTAAGAAAAGAAGCCCTTCACCCCCATGACTCGGCATCTAGCTTTTCCCATTGGTGCATTGCTCACAAATCCCCGAACCCACAGGCCGTATTTCGTGTACGTTTCACATTCTAGTGCAGACCCGTCAGCACTAAGAGACCTGGAATGCTTCCTAGAGCTCAGGAAGCAAACTGAATAAGGCTATATGGATTCTACGGCATGCTGACCTGTGGCATGATACAAGAGGAACGTTAGCTTGAGGCTAGTGGTCAAATGGGGTCGCCAATTCACTGAAGAATACTGAAGGACTAGCACCCTACCAAAGAATGGCAACCTCCAAGTTTCTTTCCTAGGAACTCACTTGTCATCACAAAGGCAATTGTGCTTTGAAGAGAACATGTGCAACTACAATGTTTGTCAGGGAGAATTGAGCCTGCAACTCTCTAAATCCCAAGAAGAAAATAAAGTTTCCTTCAAGCCTTATTTTCAAAAGGGCCCGCAGAGCAATGACCCTGCTGTTTCTTTCTCTATTTTGTACCACCAAGGTGCTTTAGAAGGGAGTTACTTGAGTTGCTTCACTTACCACATTCTAGAAGTTTAACAAAAGAAGACATTCACCCCCCATGACTCGGCATCTAGCTGTTCCCAACGATGCACTGCTCACAACTCCCCAAACACACAGCCGTCCTTCTTGTACGTTTTTCACACTAGTGCAGATCTGAAACTACTATGAGACCTGGAATGCTTCCTAGAGCTCAAGAACCACACTGGATAAGGCTACAGGATTCAGCTGCATGTCAATCTGTGTCATGATACAAGAGGAACGTCAGCTTGACGCCTATTGTCAAACGGGGTCGCTAATTCACTGAAGATTACCGAAGGATGAGCACCTACCAAAGAATGGCAACCTCCAAGTTTCTTTCCTCGAAAGTCACTAGTCATCACATAGGCAATTGTGCTATGAACAGAACATGTGCAACTACACTGTTTGTCTGGGAGAATTTAGCCTGTAACTCTCTAAATCCCAGTAAAGAAAATAAAGTTTCCCTTCAAGCCTTATTTTCAAAAGGGCCCACAGAGCATTGACCCTGCTGTTTCTTTCTCAATTTTGTACCTCTAAGGTGCTTTAGAAGGGAGATACTTGAGTTGCTTCACCTTACCACATTCTTCACCTTTATGAAAAGAACAACGTCACCCCCATGACTCAGCATCTACTTGTACCCAACGCTGCACTGCTCACAACTCCCAAAACACGCAGGCCGTCCTCTTGTACGGTTCTCATCCTAGTGCAGATCTGCCACTACTAAGATACCTGGAATGCTTCCTAGAGCTCAAGGACCACTCTGGATAAGGCTACAGGGATTCATCTGCATGCCATTCTGTGTCATGATACAAGAGGAATGTTCGCTTGACGCTAGTGGTCAAACGGGTTCACCACTTCACTGAAGATTACCAAAGGATGAGCACCACTAAAGATTGGCAACCTCCAAGTTTCTTCACTAGAAACGCACTTGTCAGCCCAAAGGCAAATGTCCTGTGAAGGGAACTTGTGCAACTACAGTGTTTCTCAGGGAGAATTGAGCCCACAACTCTCTAAATTCCAATGAGAAAAATAGTTTCCCTTCAAGCCTTATTTTCAAAAGGGTGCGCAGAGTATTGACCCTGCTGTTTCTTTCTCTATTTTGTACCACCAAAGTGCTTTAGAAGGGAGATACTTGAGTTCTTTCAACTTACCGCATTCTAGACGTTTAACAAAAGAGGACCTTCACCACCATGACACGGTATCTTTCTGTTCCCAACGCTGCACTGCTCACAACTCCCCAAACACACAGGCCGTCCTGTTATACGTTTCTCAAAGTAGTGCAGATCTGCCAATACTAAGTGACCTGGAATGCTTCCTAGAGTTCAAGAACCACACTGGATAAGGCCACAGGGATTACGCTGCATGCCAATCTGTGTCATGATACAAGAGGAAGGTTAGTTTGACGCTAGTCGTCAAACGGATTCGCCAATTCACTGAAGATTACCGAAGGATGAGCACCTACCAAAGAATAGCAACCTCCAAGTTTCTTTCCTCGAAAGTCACTAGTCATCACAAAGTCAATTGTGCTATGAAGAGAATATGTGCAACTACAGTGTTTGTCTGGGAGAATTAAGCCCGTAACTCTCTAAATCCGAATTAAGAAAATAAAGTTTCCCTTCAAGGCTTATTTTCAAAAGGGCCTGCAGAGCATTGAACCTGCTGTTTCTTTCTCTATGTTGTACCTCCAAGGTGCTTTAGAAGGGAGATACTTGAGTTGCTTCAACTTACCACATTCTTCACCTTTATGAAAAGAACAACGTCACCCCCATGACTCAGCATCTACCTGTACCCAACGCTGCACTGCTCACAACTCCCAAAACACGCAGGCTGTCCTCTTGTACGGTTCTCATCCTAGTGCAGATCTGCCACTACTAAGACACCTGGAATGTTTCCTAGAGCTCAAGGACCACTCTGGATAAGGCTACAGGGATTCATCTGCATGCCATTCTGTGTCATGATACAAGAGGAATGTTCGCTTGACGCTAGTGGTCAAACGGGTTCACCAATTCACTGAAGATTACCAAAGGATGAGCACCACCAACGAATGGCAACCTCCAAGTTTCTTTACTAGAAACTCACTTGTCATCACAAAGGCAATTGTGGTATGAGGAGAACATGTGCAACTACAGTGTTTCTCAGGGAGAATTGAGCCAGCAACTCTCTAAATCCCAAAGAGGAAAATAAAATTTCCCTTCCAGCCTTATTTTCAAAAGGGCCCGCAGAGCATTGACCCTGCTGTTTCTTTCTCTATTTTGTACCTCCAAGGTGCTTTAGAAGGGAGATACTTTAATTCTTTCAACTTACCACATCCTAGAGGTTTAACAATAAAATCCCTTCACATCCCATGACTCGGCATCAAGCTGTTCCCAAAGCTGCACTGCTCACAACTCCCAAAACACACAGGCCATCCTTCTTGTATGTTTCTCATCCTACGGCAGATCTGCCACTATTAAGAGAGGTGCAATGCTTCCTAGAGCTCAAGAACCACACTGGATAAGGCTACAGGGATTCAGCTGCATGCCAATCTGTGTCATGATTCAAGGGGAACGTTAGCTTGACACTATTGGTCAAAAGGGTTCGCCAATTCACTGAAGATAACCGAAGTATGAGCACCACTAAAGAATGGCAACCTCCAAGTTCCTTTACTAGAAACGCCACTTGTCAGCCCAAAGGCAATTGTCCTGTGAAGGGAACTTGTGCAACTACAGTGTTTCTCAGGGAGAATTGAGCCCACAACTCTCTAAATTCCAATGAGGAAAATAAAGTTTCCCTTCAAGCCTTATTTTCAAAGGGGTGCACAGAGTATTGACCCTGCTGTTTCTTTCTCTATTTTGTACCACCAAAGTGCTTTAGAAGGGAGATACTTGAGTTCTTTCAACTTACCGCATTCTAGACGTTTAACAAAAGAAGACCTTCACCACCATGACTCGGTATCTTTCTGTTCCCAACGCTGCACTGCTCACAACTCCCCAAACACACAGGCCGTCCTGTTGTACGTTTCTCAAAGTAGTGCAGATCTGCCAATACTAAGTGACCTGGAATGCTTCCTAGAGTTCAAGAACCACACTGGATAAGGCCACAGGGATTACGCTGCATGCCAATCTGTGTCATGATACAAGAGGAAGGTTAGTTTGACGCTAGTGGTCAAACGGATTGGCCAATTCACTGAAGATTACCGAAGGATGAGCACCTACCAAAGAATAACAACCTCCAAGTTTCTTTCCTCGAAAGTCACTAGTCATCATAAAGTCAATTGTGCTATGAAGAGAATATGTGCAACTACAGTGTTTGTCTGGGAGAATTAAGCCCGTAACTCTCTAAATCCGAATTAAGAAAATAAAGTTTCCCTTCAAGCCTTATTTTCAAAACGGCCTGCAGAGCATTGAACCTGCTGTTTCTTTCTCTATGTTGTACCTCCAAGGTGCTTTAGAAGGGAGATACTTGAGTTGCTTCAACATACCACATTCTTCAGCTTTAACAAAAGAAGACCTTCAACCCCATGACTCGGCATCTAGCTGTTCCCAATGCTGCACTGCTCACAACTCCGCAAACACTCAGGCCGTCCTCTTCTACGTTTCTCATTCTACTGCAGATCTGCCACTACTAAGAGACCTGGAATGCTTCCTAGAGTTCAAGAACCACACCTGATAAAGCTACAGGGATTTAGCTGCATGCCAATCTGCGTCATGATACAAGAGGAACGTTAGCTTGATGCTACTGGTCCAACGGGTTCGCCAATTCACTGAAGATTACCGAAGGACGAGCACCTACCAAAGAATGGCAATCTCCAAGTTTCTTTCCTAGAAATTCGCTTGTCATCTCAAATGCAATTGAGCCGTGAAGGGAACGTGTGGAAGTACAGTGCTTCATAGTGAGAATTGATCCTGCAACTCTCTAAATCCCAATGAGGAAAATGAAGTATTCCAGCCAGACTTATTTTCAAAAGGGCCCACAGAGCACTGACCCTGCTGTTTCCTTCTCTATTTTGCATCTCCAAGGTGTTTTAGATGGGAGATACTTGAGTTCTTTCCACATACCATAATCTAGCAGTTTAAAAAAAGAAGCCGTTCACTGCCCATGACTTGGCATCTAACTGTTCCCATTGGTGCATTGCTCACAACTCCCTGAACTCACAGGCCGGAGTTCTTGTACGTTTCCCATCCTAGTGCAGACCTGCCAGTATTAAGAGACCTGTAATTCTTCCTAGAGCTCAGGAACCAATCTGAATAAGGCTATATGATTTCTGCTGCATGCTAACACGTGGCATGATACAAGAGGAACTTTAGCTTGAGGCTAGTGGTCAAATGGGTTCGCAAATTCACGGAAGATTACTGAAGGACGAGCACCTACCAAAGAATGGCAACCTCCAAGTTTCTTTCCTAGGAACTCACTTGTCATCACAAAGGCAATTTTGCTATGAAGAGAACATACACAACCAGAGTGTTTGTCAGGGAGAATTGAGCCTGCAACTCTCTAAATCCCAAAGAAGAATATAACATTTCCCTTCAAACCTTATTTTCAAAAGGGACTGCAGAGCATTGACCCTGCTGTTTATTTTTTATTTTGTACCTCCAAGGTGCTTCAGAAGGGAGATACTTGAGTTGCTTCAACTTACCACATTCTAGAAGTTCAACAAAAGCAGACCTTCACCCCCATGACTCGGCATCTAGCTGTTCCCAAGGCTGCACTGCTCACAACTCCCCAAACACACAGGCCAGACTTCTTGTATGTTTCTCATTCTAGGGCAGATCTGCCACTACTAAGAGACCTGCAATACTTCCTAGAGCTCAAGAACCACACTGGATAAGTCTACAGGGATTCAGCTGCATGCCAATCTGTGTCATGATATAAGAGGAACGTTAGTTTGACGCTAGAGGTCAAACGGGATCGCCAATTCCCTGAAGATTACCGAAGGACGAGCACCTACCAAAGAATGGCAACCTCCAAGTTTCTTTCCTAGACACTCACTTGTCTTTCCAAAGACAATTGTGCTATGAAGAAAACATGTGCAACTACACTGTTTCTCTGGGAGAATTGAGTCCGTAACTCTCTTAATCCCAATGAAGAAAACAAAGTTTCCCTTCAAGCCTTATTTTCAAAAGGGCCCGCAGAGCCTTGACCCTGCAATTTCTTTCTCTATTTTGTACCTCCAAGGGGTTTTAGAAGGGAGATACCTGAGTTGCTTCAACTTACCACATTCAAGAGGTTTAACAATAGAAGCCCTTCATCCGGGAGACTCGGCATCTAGCTATTCCCAACGCTGAACTGCTCACAACTCCCCAAACACACAGGACGACCTCTTGTACGTTTCTCATCCTAGTGCAGATCTGCCACTACTAAGAGGCCTGGAATGCTTCCTAGATCTCAGGAACCACACTGGATAAGGCTACAGGGATACAGCTGCATGCCAATCGGTGTCATGATACAAGAGGAACGTTAGCTTGACGCTAGTGGACAAACGGGTTCGCCAATTCACTGAAGATTACCGAAGGATGAGCACCTACCAAAGAATGGCAACCTCCAAGTTTCTTTCTAGGAACTAACTTGTCATCACAAAGGTAATTGTGCTTTGAAGACAACATGTGCAACTACAGTGTTTCTCAGGGAGAATTGAGCCTGCAACTCTCTAAATCCCAATGAAAATAAAGTTTCCCCTCAAGCCTTAGTTTCAAAAGGGCCCACAGAACGTTGACCCTGCTGTTTCATTCTCAATTGTGTACCACGAAGGTGATTTAGAAGGGAGATACTTGAGTTACTTCAACTTACCACATTCTAGAGGTTTAAGAAAAGAATACCTGCACCCCATGACTCGGCATCTAGCTGTTCCCAACGCTGCACTGCTCAGAACTCCCCAAACACACATGCCTTCCTTCTTTTACGTGTCTCATCCTAGTGCAAATCTGCAACTACTAAGACACCTGGAATGCTTCCTAGACCTCAAGAACCAACCACACTGGATAAAGCTACAGGGATTCAGCTGCATGCCAACCTGTGGCATGATACAAGAGGAACTTTAGCCTGATGCTAGTGGTCAAACGGGGTCGCCAATCCACTGAAGATTACCGAAATATGAGCACCACCAAAGAATGGAAATCTCCAAGTTTCTTGACTAGACACTCACTTGTCATCACAAAGGCACTTTTGCTTTGAAGGGAACTTGTGCAACTACAGTGTTTCTCAGGGAGACTTGAGCCCGCAGCTCTCTAAATTCCAATAAGGAAAATAAAGTTTCCCTTGAAGCCTTTTATCAGAAGGGCCCACAGAGCCTTGACCTGCTCTTTTTTTCTCTATTTTGTACCTCCAAGGTGCTTTAGAAGGGAGATACATGAGTTGCTTCAACATACCACATTCTAGATATGTAAGAAAAGAAGCCCTTCACCCCCATGACTCGGCATCTAGCTTTTCCCATTGGTGCATTGCTCACAAATCCCCGAACCCACAGGCCGTATTTCGTGTACGTTTCACATTCTAGTGCAGACCCGTCAGCACTAAGAGACCTGGAATGCTTCCTAGAGCTCAGGAAGCAAACTGAATAAGGCTATATGGATTCTACGGCATGCTGACCTGTGGCATGATACAAGAGGAACGTTAGCTTGAGGCTAGTGGTCAAATGGGGTCGCCAATTCACTGAAGAATACTGAAGGACGAGCACCTACCAAAGAATGGCAACCTCCAAGTTTCTTTCCTAGGAACTCACTTGTCATCACAAAGGCAATTGTGCTTTGAAGAGAACATGTGCAACTACAATGTTTGTCAGGGAGAATTGAGCCTGCAACTCTCTAAATCCCAAGAAGAAAATAAAGTTTCCCTTCAAGCCTTATTTTCAAAAGGGCCCGCAGAGCAATGACCCTGCTGTTTCTTTCTCTATTTTGTACCACCAAGGTGCTTTAGAAGGGAGATACTTGAGTTGCTTCAACTTACCACATTCTAGAAGTTTAACAAAAGAAGACCTTCACCCCCATGACTCGGCATCTAGCTGTTCCCAACGATGCACTGCTCACAACTCCCCAAACACACAGGCCGTCCTTCTTGTACGTTTTTCACACTAGTGCAGATCTGAAACTACTATGAGACCTGGAATGCTTCCTAGAGCTCAAGAACCACACTGGATAAGGCTACAGGGATTCAGCTGCATGCCAATCTGTGTCATGATACAAGAGGAACGTCAGCTTGACGCCTATTGTCAAACGGGGTCGCTAATTCACTGAAGATTACCGAAGGATGAGCACCTACCAAAGAATGGCAACCTCCAAGTTTCTTTCCTCGAAAGTCACTAGTCATCACATAGGCAATTGTGCTATGAACAGAACATGTGCAACTACACTGTTTGTCTGGGAGAATTTAGCCTGTAACTCTCTAAATCCCAGTAAAGAAAATAAAGTTTCCCTTCAAGCCTTATTTTCAAAAGGGCCCACAGAGCATTGACCCTGCTGTTTCTTTCTCAATTTTGTACCTCTAAGGTGCTTTAGAAGGGAGATACTTGAGTTGCTTCACCTTACCACATTCTTCACCTTTATGAAAAGAACAACGTCACCCCCATGACTCAGCATCTACTTGTACCCAACGCTGCACTGCTCACAACTCCCAAAACACGCAGGCCGTCCTCTTGTACGGTTCTCATCCTAGTGCAGATCTGCCACTACTAAGATACCTGGAATGCTTCCTAGAGCTCAAGGACCACTCTGGATAAGGCTACAGGGATTCATCTGCATGCCATTCTGTGTCATGATACAAGAGGAATGTTCGCTTGACGCTAGTGGTCAAACGGGTTCACCACTTCACTGAAGATTACCAAAGGATGAGCACCACTAAAGATTGGCAACCTCCAAGTTTCTTCACTAGAAACGCACTTGTCAGCCCAAAGGCAAATGTCCTGTGAAGGGAACTTGTGCAACTACAGTGTTTCTCAGGGAGAATTGAGCCCACAACTCTCTAAATTCCAATGAGAAAAATAGTTTCCCTTCAAGCCTTATTTTCAAAAGGGTGCGCAGAGTATTGACCCTGCTGTTTCTTTCTCTATTTTGTACCACCAAAGTGCTTTAGAAGGGAGATACTTGAGTTCTTTCAACTTACCGCATTCTAGACGTTTAACAAAAGAAGACCTTCACCACCATGACACGGTATCTTTCTGTTCCCAACGCTGCACTGCTCACAACTCCCCAAACACACAGGCCGTCCTGTTATACGTTTCTCAAAGTAGTGCAGATCTGCCAATACTAAGTGACCTGGAATGCTTCCTAGAGTTCAAGAACCACACTGGATAAGGCCACAGGGATTACGCTGCATGCCAATCTGTGTCATGATACAAGAGGAAGGTTAGTTTGACGCTAGTCGTCAAACGGATTCGCCAATTCACTGAAGATTACCGAAGGATGAGCACCTACCAAAGAATAGCAACCTCCAAGTTTCTTTCCTCGAAAGTCACTAGTCATCACAAAGTCAATTGTGCTATGAAGAGAATATGTGCAACTACAGTGTTTGTCTGGGAGAATTAAGCCCGTAACTCTCTAAATCCGAATTAAGAAAATAAAGTTTCCCTTCAAGGCTTATTTTCAAAAGGGCCTGCAGAGCATTGAACCTGCTGTTTCTTTCTCTATGTTGTACCTCCAAGGTGCTTTAGAAGGGAGATACTTGAGTTGCTTCAACTTACCACATTCTTCACCTTTATGAAAAGAACAACGTCACCCCCATGACTCAGCATCTACCTGTACCCAACGCTGCACTGCTCACAACTCCCAAAACACGCAGGCTGTCCTCTTGTACGGTTCTCATCCTAGTGCAGATCTGCCACTACTAAGACACCTGGAATGTTTCCTAGAGCTCAAGGACCACTCTGGATAAGGCTACAGGGATTCATCTGCATGCCATTCTGTGTCATGATACAAGAAGAATGTTCGCTTGACGCTAGTGGTCAAACGGGTTCACCAATTCACTGAAGATTACCAAAGGATGAGCACCACCAACGAATGGCAACCTCCAAGTTTCTTTACTAGAAACTCACTTGTCATCACAAAGGCAATTGTGGTATGAGGAGAACATGTGCAACTACAGTGTTTCTCAGGGAGAATTGAGCCAGCAACTCTCTAAATCCCAAAGAGGAAAATAAAATTTCCCTTCCAGCCTTATTTTCAAAAGGGCCCGCAGAGCATTGACCCTGCTGTTTCTTTCTCTATTTTGTACCTCCAAGGTGCTTTAGAAGGGAGATACTTTAATTCTTTCAACTTACCACATCCTAGAGGTTTAACAATAAAATCCCTTCACATCCCATGACTCGGCATCAAGCTGTTCCCAAAGCTGCACTGCTCACAACTCCCAAAACACACAGGCCATCCTTCTTGTATGTTTCTCATCCTACGGCAGATCTGCCACTATTAAGAGAGGTGCAATGCTTCCTAGAGCTCAAGAACCACACTGGATAAGGCTACAGGGATTCAGCTGCATGCCAATCTGTGTCATGATTCAAGGGGAACGTTAGCTTGACACTATTGGTCAAAAGGGTTCGCCAATTCACTGAAGATAACCGAAGTATGAGCACCACTAAAGAATGGCAACCTCCAAGTTCCTTTACTAGAAACGCCACTTGTCAGCCCAAAGGC